>NC_133495.1:5668471-5840652 GCF_025370935.1 Choristoneura fumiferana | reverse complement strand
TCGCCCTGGCATTTGCTACAAGTGTTGTAAACAACATTCCAATAAATATTTTTAAAATCGCGTTTATCTCTTAAGTGAAGCAAGGAAATCACAAAATGTACAGTCCAGTGCAAAATATGTATCTATTCGAATCACTCAATAAGAGTCCGCGGGGCATATTTTTGAAACTTTGAATAAGTTTATATTTTTACACTAGAGTGTACCTTAATTGTTACTATCATGTGTCTTAAATAAGCATACTTACATGAATCGAATTGTAAAATTGGTTTAAAGAAATCAGTATAAAATTACATTTCTATTTTTATAATACCTTATTATACCTTATTGCATTTACTGGTTTCCCGCAACTCTCACGATGTCGTCAGTCCACCTTGTGGGAGGCCTGCCAAACGCATCGTCTTCGGTTCGTGGTCGCCACTCGAGGACTTTGTTCCCCCATGATTATCTGTTCTTCGAGCGACGTTGGCCCGCCCATTGCCACTTCAACTTGCATATTTTTCCAGCTATGTCGGTGATTTTAGTTCTTCGACGAATTTCCGTATTACTAGTTTTACTAATTTTGTAATATGAAGTTAGGATCGTTGATTCAATCTAAAACCATTATTGATTAGAATGTTGGATAATTTATACAATACAATACAATACAAAGACTCTTTATTGTACACCAGACAGTAAGGGATACACAAAACAGATACTACAGAGAAAAAAATACAAGGTGGAGCAAGGTGATTCATCTATTTATTTTTGGATTAATATTGAACATGGAGTGCAAAGAGTTTAAAACACACAATACCGTCCCAAAACTAAAAACTTTTAACACAAACAATATTCTGAGATATATAAATATTAATACACTGACAAACTTTCAGTTAAGTATATCCTTAAAAAGTTTATCACTAAAAAAAAATACTTTTTTTTTATGCCTGTCGCCTGTAAAGAAGCCTACATTTTGTTGGGGCATCGTGGATTCAAATCCGTGCCTTATTTTTTTAGGAATTCAATGGGAAATTACAGTTGCGATTTACTACGATATTTTTCTGGTGAAGGAAAACATCATCAGGAAACCTGCGAAAGTAATCGAATGGTGTGTGTGAAGTTCCCCATCGCACTGGACCCGCGTGGGGACGACGGCCCAAGCACTCTCATTCTGATAGGAGCCTGAGTCCAGCAGTGGAACAAAATTAGAGCTGAGATGAGATTATGACTATTTATTCTGTATACTGTACCTTCTTGAAGTGTCATCAATGCACATCCATCATGTAATAAATGTATGTAGTAGGTAAAATCCAAGTTAATCCTACCACTGGAAGAGACATTAAATTTTCAAGATTTGACTCAACCGTTATATGTATGTGGTTGGGTCAAACTACATACTAACTAATGTGACCCTTCATCAATTTTTATGATTATGAACATGAAACTTTATATCATTTATAAAAAATTCGAAGGCACAAAAAGTCTTATACTATGGTGGCAAGTTTAAATAAAAGGTTATATTTAGTAGTAAAAACGTGAGTTCTCTAAAATGGTGACCAAAATCGCGTGGTCACTATCCCCAAGCGAGAGACCAGTTGAATTGGGTTCGCGTTGTCGCACGTCTCTGGGAACGTAGCGCCTAAACCTTGATGAGGAATGCTTTAATAACCTGTGAAATATTTAGGGTACCTGTCACACGGACTTGAAACTTGAAATGCTGGCAAGTAGGTACGTTAAGTAAACCAGCACCAATATCTGACACACACATTGCAGTGGTAGGCATCTAGGTGGCCGTGTCTGATATCTGGATGCAAACGGCAATGGTCTCCTATGTAAGAGATCCCACCGCCCATAAACATCTGCAACACCAGGGTATTGCAGACGTGCATGAGGCTGATATACTCACGTGCCAGTAATTTCACCGGCTGTCTACTCTCACGCCGAAACACGCAACACTGCTGCTTCACGGCAGGATTGCGAGCATGGTGGGAGCAATCCGACCTTGCAAAGTCCTAACACCTGTATATTTTGCAGGGTCCATTCGGCTCGCATACTTTTTGAAGTCCGAATGTAAGTTGTCAGAATGATCGTTTGTCATAACTCTTTTTCCTCTGAATCCAATAATTGTTCAGATTGTTATAAACCAAACCTAACCTAACCTATAGTTTTCTATAGGATGACCATTTCAGAATTAAATTCAGTGAGAATTTTTTTACAAATATTTATAATTAATATTAATATTTCTTCTTCTTCGACTATGTGTCTCTCTCTCTTCCGGACCGGTCAGCTGTCTCCACAATGTCATCGACCATCGAGCAGGCGGTCTGCCCACATTTCTTTGCCTAGCCGGGGTCTCCACTCCAAAACGCGCTTGCTCCACCGATCGTCGTGTCGTCGGCACACGTGGCCGGACAAGCCCATTTCAGCTTTGCGACTCTATGTCCCAAATTGACCACTGTCGTGCGTTTTCTGATAAGCTCGTTCCGGACTCGATCGCGTAGCGTTATGCCGAGCATGACTCGCTCCATGTTACGCTGCGTCACTTTCAGCTCGTGGATTATCCCAGCAGTCAACGTCCATGTCTCAAAAGTCATAAGCATACGTCATAGCCGCACGCGCTGATCAAACACCTTCGTTTTCAACGATGGGGAATTTTGGACTTCAGCACGTAGCCAGCTTTCCGAAGGCTGCCCATCCAAACTGTTTTTCTTTTTTTCTCAGCCATCATCGAGCCCCCGCCTAACTTTATCACCTGTCTAGGTACGTGTACTCTTGCACCTGCTCCAGCGGTCGTCCATTCAATGAAATGGGATTCGGTGTGAGATCGGCTTTCGCCATAACCTTTGTCTTGTCCATGTTCATCTTCAAACCCGTTCGCAGAGGACGCTTGATATAGTTGCTCCAACTGAGTTGCAGGTCTTCGGCACTTTCAGCAATTATAACTATATCATCAGCATAGCGCAGGTGGTTAAGATACACGCCGTTAACGTTGATTCCCTTGCCATTCCAGTCCATGTCTCCAATGTGTCTTGAATTTAGTAGTTAGACCGTGGTTAGACCTACTGAATTCATACAAATAAATATTTTGTCTTCGCGCTAGCTCATGTTACTTGTGGACTAGTTTTCTTTTATTATTATTCTATGGCTGTATTGCTAATTTGATCCATGTATCGCATACCATACTGCCACGTTATAGATCCAACAATGCGCCGGATACAGTTTTATGCGCAGGGGCATCGGATTAGCCGAATGAATCAATACGAGCGTGGCGGGATAATCAGCTGTTATAACTGCGAGAGTGCACTGGCGAGGGGTTTAATGGGACATTCGAATGATATTTAAAGTTAAAAGTGCTCCTAGGGTCAAATCATTAGTTAATTGCTATACAAAAGTAACTTTATTCACCGAGTTAGTAGAAAATATTATTAGACTGATGGACTAATTATTTCTTTTTAGGAAACTATCAATCCCAATTGACTTTTTTTTTGAAAATTATGTCAACGGTTAATGCAAGAATTTTTTTTATTCCAATAGTCAACGTAGGTACATGGGTATTTATTCTTACAATTGATTTGTACTTTTTTAAAGTAGTTACGCTGGTCCGGATGACGATACTTAAATTTGTTTGACCTTTTTGAAATTAATAATAATATATTAATAATAATGGAGAGCGGTTCGGAGCTTGAGACACTGGTTAGCTGGCACTTTAATCTTAATTTAGTCATCATCATCATCATCAGCCGGAAGACGTCCACTGCTGAAAAAACGCCACTTGCATCCACCGGCTTCCAGCAACTCTCACGATGTCGTCAATCCACCTGGTGGGAGGCCTGCCAACGCGCACTTAATCTAATAGATTTTCTTTTTTTTTCTTTTGTCAATTAAACAAAGAAAAAATTAAGATATAGCAAAAGTTCCGCGTGACACTTTTTATCACAGTGACGTACGGGCCCCCTCCCAAACTGTGAGGCGCATTGTCATTTTTTTTAATTATTAAAAGAAAAAATACGTGTCCAATTTTTTCTCATAATTTAACTGGCGCAAAAAATAAATTTTTTTTACCTGGGAAACAAAATGGAATATTTTTTACCAGGATTTTTGTCCCATGATATTGTTAATTATTTCTCTACCGCTGTCCGCCAGTGTGCACAATAACGCTCCATATAACTGCGGTGTTCTTCGTTAGCGGATTGCATAATAACTTTATGGGTTCGTAACGACTTGGTTTTGTATGGGAATGTTTGGGATGGACTGTCGGAAACACAGAACTAATAACAAGAGAAAAGGAAAGGTCACGCCAACTAAAAACGTATGCTCGTTCAAAAAGAAAAATGTAAAATAGTGCCAAGTTTCGCAACGCGGTTCTTCCATCACAAAAGGTTAAACTAATTTACTTAAGCTCTCATTGTTAAACTAATCAATAATTAGTCAGTTATTTTTAACCCCCAACGCAAAAAGAGGGGCGCTTATTTTTTATTACTTATTTATTCATTCAAGATATTTTAACAGCTTACATAATAATAACTAGCTAGGTATTATAATAATATTAGCTAGGTATGTTTGTTAAAAATCGGTTAAAACCGTTTTTGAGACATTGAAATCTGAAATGACAATGTCGGCGGTTATTTAAAAAAATTCAAGTTGCTTAGGTTATAGTTAGTTTCTACATGCAAGCTTCTCTATTTAACAACTTTGTAACAAAACTTATTTTTCTAATTATTTACCTACCAACATTCATAGCGGTCGTATTAATATTAATCGTCTTTATTCATGTAAAATATAAATGTAATGCAATAGCAATGACGATGATGTACGCTGAATTTTGACTCAGAGCATAGGGCTCTAACACTGAATATTTATAATTCATATTTGACATTTACGTAATAAATAATAAAGTTTCAGAATTTTCATTTTTCTATTCCTTTATTTATATGCAAAATTCTTACTAAAATTCGAAAATAAAGTTTATGAGACTGCTAGAACTTTGCCTTAGAATATTGCCAACCGCTGAGTGCATTTATATTGTACCTAGGGACAAAACTAAGAACTTTGGTTAGCGATAATTATTCATTACCTATACTATAAAATAATACTAATTGAATTGTTTGTATTGGAATATAGTCAGTTATGGATCGTTCTCTTGATACTAAAATTCAAGCTCTTGCTTAACTCACAATGAAGTTACAGGGTTCAAAAGATGCGTGAGTGCTTCGAGAAAAGTATAGCGCCGTACCGACTTGGCGAAAGCACAGCCTGCCCCTGATATTAATTTTTTCCCAGCTTAATCTTTAACGAATTCAATTCCACAAATGGGTTTATTGCTAATATCTGTGTTCATGAATTGGCACGTTTCGTAGTTGAGTATTATAATCTACATCCTCAATTAATACAAAAATAATTTTGTTTTGTTGTTTTCTTTTTGTATTATTTTTGTGTTTTATGTACAATAAAGTATTAACATACATTTATTTATTTACAGTATCATTACAGGTTTATCAATAATAAACAATAAACATCTTAATCTACATAGCAAATTATGTGTGGCAACTCTCTTGGAATGAGGGCTATCGCGAATGAATTCGCCACTAGAGGCGCTAGTGTAGCGTAGGTCTCCGAAATGTCAAATCTCATAGTTTTGGTGAGCGCGGGTTTTGAGCTACGCGGGTTATTTATAATTAGAATAATTTTGTGAATATTTTCAATATGTGAAATTAATTATGGCAAATATGCGTTCCGGGGCAATGAATGACTGTGTTTGAGACAGGTTTTGGCTTTCGGAAACCTTTGTCCACCTTTTTTCCGAACAAAATAAATATGATTTTAATCTAAACTTTGTTTTCACCCGTAATAACAGACTTTGAAAGCCATACTTAAAAACCTCACGCAGTGCGCCATCTAGTGAGACAAAAAACGATAGCCCTCATTCCAGAGTACGTGAAACAGATCAACTGAGTCGCTATCTGGTTTGGGGTAGCTAGGGCGCGCAAAGGGCGCTTGGCCAACAACTTGGTCCTACCGCGCGGCCAGCAGGGCTACTACGAAACTCGAAACTCGAAGTTCGTGTCGTGCGTTCCCTCTTACACTTATGCTATTTAATACGAGAGCGAGAGGGACGGTACGATACGAACTTCGAGTTTCCAATTTCGTAGTAGCCCTGCAGGCCAGCAGCGGCGGCCGGCGCCGGCGCCCAGCGTAGTTATCGGAGCGCGAAGGCTTATGTACTTCAATACACCTGGATTGTTCTGCTTGCCCCGAATTAATTCCAAAAATTTACATACATGATACCAAACTTGCGACAGTACCTAGCTAGAAAGGACCAGATTTTTATGATTGTTATTTCGAGTCCTTTTGTATTTTTTATTTCAAACTCAAATTTGTTACTTACGGTCATCCCGTAAAACCATATCGGAAAAATTAGAGTAGCGTAGTGCAAAAAAGCAACCTGAGATATGTGTGCATAGGAGAAATTCGTGTCTGTTACTCCTGTCCAGTGGTAGTGTAGGGGTATGGCACGCAGCACGGAATGCTGAGGACCTGGGTTCGATTCTCCAGCGCTGGTTCTCTTTTCTGGTTTTCTGTGCATCTATGTCTCAGTTTGTATTTTCGACTAGATTTTTTTTTAATTACTTGGGCGGTTGGCGTCTTTGTACCCCACCCAACAGCGGCATGTGTTTCATGTGGCCCGCGTCAGAAATGCTTAGAAGGGATTAGGTGAGGAATAAATACGGTGACGCTTATCACCATTTTAGTCATGGAACGACGTCCACTGCTGAACTAAGGTTCCCTTAGAACGCCATCGACGACTCGGCACTCGCATCCACCGCTTGCCCGCAACCTTCACGATGTTATCAGGCCAGCTAGTGGGAGGCCTGCCAATGCTTCGTTTTCCGGTTCGTGTCGCTACGCTACTCGAGGACTTTTCTTCCCCAACGGTTATATGTTCTTCGATCGGTGGCACTTCAACCTGCATATTTTCTATGGTGAAACTCTATAAAAAATTAAAGACGAAAAAATTGTACCTACTCATTGACAGAAGGAGAGGTGAAAAGTCGATTACGGAAGGAAATACACACGGCAGCATTTCTATTCTTCTTATTAGTAGTTCTATGGTTAGAAACAAACTGCGGAACGTTGTTCTGAATCTTGAGTGTTAGTTGTAAATTGCAATGAACTGTATCTAATGCACGAATGTAGGCTGGCCCTAGCCTCCCGAGTCCCTATTTTGAATAACAGACGAAGTTCTTAAGATTTAGATGAAATGCCATAAGTTTTGTAATTTTGGAAATTTTATAAGTATATTCAAAGAAATAATTTGTACATAGTAAATGGGCATTTTTACTTTAAAAGGCGCAATGTTATCTTCTCAGAATTAAGTAATCCTGGGTTAACCTCACGAGCACTATTGACTTTGACGAAGAAAAAACGTCCCCAATTTTCCATAAAAAAATTGTGTCCATTTCGTAACGACCCATATAAACTGTATGAAAAAACTCACAAAACTGACAAAAAACATTAGGGACACAGGGAATCCTAGTGCTAGCTGTTACCGGGACTCGTCCACGTAGAATTCGATGATCGCTATCTCGCAGGAACTATGCAATTTTCCAGGATAAAAACTATACTATATCCTTCCCCGGACTCAACTATCTGTATACATATCGAATTTCATCTAAACCGGTTCAGCGGTTTAGACGTGATGACTAACAAACAACAGACGTTACAAACTTTTACATTTATAATAATTAGTGGGACGCTAAGGACTAGTGTTGCCAGGTCCGATTGGATTAAAATTGGGACAGATGGTAAAACTAATCGGAATTTAGGATCTTACACAATATTAGTATAATAAATATATGCATCCAATGAACACTAAGTCTCCAGCAACCTGCTACCATACATATGTTCTATAAAACATTTATAATTTAAAACATAAACCTCACCAATCTACCATCTCGCTCGAAATATCGTTTATTATCCACGTTTTGAACATTAGAGCGGCACAGACTTACGGATTAAACGCGAGAGTGAAGAGACCAGCTGCTATTCGATGTGATATACGGTGTAATGTTGCACGCGTCTTATTAATATTCCAAAATGAAGAATGTTGCCAGTGCCCAAGGGGATTTTGGTTTATATTTTTATACTAGAGTTGAGAATGTCGATGTCGAATAAAAGTCATGTTGAAAGTGAAATCAGATGACACGTTGAACATATTATATAGTTAATCCTACTAATATTAAAAATGTTAAGTTTGCACTAGTGTGTGTATAGTTTTGTAACTCCTTCACGCTAAAACGGTTTTGATGGATTTGGATGAAATTTGGTGTGTAATAACACATAGGTTACTTTCTATTCCCATATTCCTACAGGATCTGGATGAAATCTCAAAACACCTTGTCTTCTATTATATGAAATCGATTATTACCTACTTATTGTTAAGTATATCAACGTCTGAGTTGCCCGCGGCTTTACTCGCATAAACAATTGACCGAATTGAAATTTTGGAATTTTACTAAATTCCCACTGAAATTCCCAACATTGTGGTATTTCTTCGAGAGCTTTTTTTGGTGTTTGCTTCCGCTTTAGCCTTAGATAGGTACATTGTTTAACGATAGAGCTGAAATACGAGTAGGTACATAATTGTTTCGGCAACTTGTTGATAGGAGCAAATTTATTCTTTGTTCTTCTTTTCAATACAATGTCTTAAGTAAAGGTTGGCGAACCTTTATTGATGAAAGTGCCATTTTTTATCCTACTAATATTATAAATGTGAAAGTTTGTGAGTGAGTGAGTGAGTATGTGAGTGAGTGAGTGAGTGAGTATGTTTGTTACTTTTTCACGCTTAACGGCTGGACGGATTTGGATGAAATTTGGCAGAAAGTTAGTTTATAACCTGGATTAAAACATAGGATACTTTTTATCCCGATATTCCCACGGGATAGGGATAAAATCTCTAAATAACAACCGCTAGGCTTAGAGTCATGAAATTTGGTATGTAGGTAGTTGGGCGTCTGAAATAAAACATAGGTGACTTTTGACCCGATATTCCCACGGGATACCTAGGGATAAAATCTTGAAATAACAACCGCTGGCTTTGAGCCATGAAATTTAGTATGTAGGTAGCTGGACCCCTGGAATAACACATATGCTACTTTTTATTCCGATATTCCCAAGGGATAGGGATAAAATCTCGAAATAACAACCGCTGGGTTTAGAGTCATGAAATTGGTATGTAGGTATTTTGGATGTCTGAAATAACACATAGGCAACTTTTTGCATCGATATTCCCACGGGATACCTAGGGATAAAATCTTGAAATAACAACCGCTGGGCTTAGAGCCATGAATTTAGTGTGTAGGTAGCTGAACCTCTGAATAACACATAGGCTACTATTTATTCCGATATTCCCACGGGATAGGGATAAAATCTCGAAATAATAACCGCTGGGCTTAGAGTCATGAAATTTGGTATGTAGGTAACTGGACATCTGGAATAACACTTAAGTGACTTTTTGACCGATATTCCTACGGATAACTAGGGATAAAATCTCGAAATAACAACCACTGGGCTTAGAGCCATGAAATTTGGTATGTAGGTAGCTGGACCTCTGGAATAACACATAAGCTATTATTTATTCCGATATTCTCACGGGATAGGGATAAAATCTCGAAATAATAAACGCTGGGCTAAGAGTCATGACATTTGGTATGTAGGTAACTGGACATCTGGAATAACTCTTAAGTGACTATTTGACCCGATATTCTACGGAATAACTAGGGATAAAATCTCGAAACAACAACCACTGGGCTTAGAGCCATCAAATTTGGTATGTAGGTAGCGGACGTCTGGAATAACACATACGCTACTTTTATCCGATATTTCCACGGGATAGTTTAAGGGACCCCATACATCCGTGTATTATTGTTATTATTATTTTGTTATTTTTTATTTAATTGTATACTTACTGTAGTTTTTAAATATTTTATTTGTACTTATTTTACTTTGAAAAAATGACTTTCTGCCAAGCTTCTTGCGGCGCATTCTTCTTGGGCAATGATGGTCTTTCCGAAAGTGCTGGTATTTAAAAAATGACGTGTAAAGTGCCCATTGCGGCCTATTTACTGAATAATATTATGAATTTGAATTTGGATAGGGAAAAATTTTGAAATTTTAGCACTGGTTTAGAGTCTTGATTTTGTACAGTTATTCACAACACAACCTCAATGAAGACCACGATATAAATTTTGGAAATTTCCAGGGGAATTTTATAAAATCCCGAAAATTTCAATTGCAACTACCAGACCGAATAGTTTACGCGTGCGAAGCCGCGGGTAAAAGCTAGTGTAATCATAATAACCTGGCTACGACGTATTTATCAATGATTCTTGACTTCGTAGTTGCATGGACGAAAATAAAACTTGGTATTAATTACTAACGTGGCCAGATCATTTATCGCATGCCACATCTGCTGGGCTATACGGAACTCGAAACTCGAAGTTCGTATCGTACCGTCCCTCTCGCTCTCGTATTAAATAGTATAAGTGTCAGAGGGACCGCACGACACGAAGTTCGAGTTTCTAGTTTCGTAGTAGCCCAGCTGGCTCGCGTGCCGTTCGTTCGCCATCCCTGTCTTAAGTCATCTACTGGTGAACAGCTCCGTCCGCTAAATCACCATCATCATCGTATCAGCCGTAGGACGTCCACTGTTGGACATAAGCCCCCCCATAAACCTCCAGTTGCTTCGGCTAGAAGCGTCCTGCATCCGCCGTAAACCTGCGACTTTAACCAGGCCATCCGTCCATCTCGTTAGTAGCGTCTCGTATACCTAACATTTCGTGCAATTCATAATAAAAAAAATGTTTTTATATTTTAGTAATCATTTTATCGAAACCGGGCAACCCTACGGGAGCGGTGAGCGATAGCGGGCGCCGCGGGCAGCGCGCGCGCACCCTTCCATTTTCTAATTATATAACTGGCAACACCGGCCCGTGCGCGCCCATACACCACTGCCGCTCCGTATTGTCTATAGCTACGGGTAGCACTTGATGTTTTTTGGAGTTCCGTGGCCAAAACGGCGAAGGAACCGTAGTTTCGTCATGCGCCGTCCGTTCACAGACATATCGCTCAAAAAATACAAAATTTGTAAGGTGCTACTTATTTTGGTAGTTTAATAACAAACTTACCAACATTTAAGGGATATTGCATGTAACAGGAATCTGAAAATATTTTTTGTTGTCAAATTTCAATAGTTATTTTAACAAATTTTTTGATTACCTAAGTAAATAAGAAGAGCATGAATTGTGCCACCCTATATTATCTTTGAAATAGTATGTCCAGAAATAAGAAAAAATACAAAGATAATGCTTAATAAATAATTTTAACAGAAATCAATAACCGTTTATGAGTTTACCTCCTAATGCGCATACGTTTTTTTTCTTACACAGTGAACTTAGACATTAATAAATTATTTAGCTTTTTAGACATATAAACGGCTCGCGTAGAGCTCGCATCCCATTTATATTCTTCCAAAAGGTATAAAATCTTATTTTGACATATAAGGTTATTTCATAGAGCCTAGAGACATGTCATGCGCTTGCGCTGGCAGGATAATAGTTCGAAATTTAAAATTAAAGAAGTTACGAGCGCTTACTGGACAGTAATTTTATGTTTGAAGTACATAAACAGTTCTTATAGCTCCCTCCAGAGGGCCTGGTTTGCCTATATCTACTGGCGAGCAAAAATAACGAGCCATTTTGCATATAACTTTTTTGCTCCTCAGTGTAACATTACTATGATAGTCATTTTTATGGTGGTTCCTGTGACACTTGTGTTAACAGTTTTTATAGAGTAATGTCAAAAAGTTAATAAGGTTTCTTTGATGATGTTTTACATACCAAAGTACTTAACTGGGGGGCAGAGTTTCGTTCCGGCTAAAACTCAATATCCTATACCAACGAAGAAAGGTTGGAAAACCCCAGATATTGTAATTTCAAAGTTCTATATCTCTAAAACGGCTGACCTAATTTTATTGAAACTTAACTAAGAATTATCACAAGGAAACTCGCTTTCAAGTAAAAAACCGCGTCAAAACCGGCCGCGAGAGCCACGATACCACACAGGTTGCAGGTGCTAGGACCTTGTGCAAGGTCCGCCCGGATTGCTCGCTAATCCTGCCGTGAAGCAGCAGTGCTTACACTGTTGTGTTTCGGCGTAGAGAGTAAGACAGCCGGTGAAATTACTGGCACTTGAGGTATCCCATCTTAGGCCTCTAGGTTGGCAACGCATCCGCAATCCCCCTGGTGTTGCAGGTGTCTATGGGCGGTGGTGATCTCTTACCATCAGGAGACCCACTTGCTCGTTTGCCATCCAGTCGAATAATAAAAAAAACACACAGACGGGCATTGGCGCCAAAATAACACCCCTATTATTGCGTCGGTCGGGGGTTAAAAATACTCGTTTTTCCAGAGATAAGACCAAGTTAGATCGATTGCTTGCCTTTCAACGATTTCTATTATCTAACAAACGGATAACGGACTAAATTACACAACACAACACAACAAGTACAATTTTAATTGTACTAGCTTTCGCCCGCGTGGCATTCGGTTATCGCGCGCTGTTCCCTCGGGAACTGTGCACTTTCCGGGATGAAAGTAGCCTATGTCACTCTCTGGCCCATAAACTATCTCCATGCCAAAAATCACGTCAATCCGTCGCTCCGTTTCCACATGAAAGACGGACAATCATACAAACACACATATTTTCACATAATATTAGTATGGATTTTTTCAGGAAACTACCCAATTATTTGGAATTGTGGCACTTATAAAGGGTCAACGTCTTATCAATAAAAAACCAGTAGTATAGTAGTGCCACGAGAATTGAAGTGAATGATTACATACACAGCTACAAAAAGAGCTGATTGCACAAAAGGTGAATGAATGAAATGAATGAGTAAATGTCAAAATCCTGCTGTTCGACACGACACGTTCTAGTGTGCGTGACCTCAACTCTGGTGGCACTAGCTATGCGTGTGTTTTTGATACTACCTCAATCTGTAACCAGACGAAGATTTAACTGCTGTGAACCGATATCAAAATAAATTGTTAATTTAGAATTAACTACCAGAGCGTAATTAATTTTTGAAATATTTTCAAGCAGCAATGTAATGCGTACAAAGCGTTCTGTGACATCTGTCACGTCGACAAGTGCGACGTTTTGAATAAAAACAAAGTAGTATCGCGTAGTGTAGTTAATTTTGTACGGAAAAAAGTCTAAATTTTATACTAAAACATAATAAAATGTGATTATTACGGCCTCCACTAACTGCCCTTAAAGTTTGAGGTAGTATCAAAAATACAAGCTGTTTTTACGTGGCATTAGTCTATTCTATTGCCAATGCAGGGCAGCCCTGCTAGTCGCTTGCGGCGTCGCATCTGAATATTCTGCATAATCCATTCGGTTACGCATTGCCACGGTGACTGGTTTCCATGGCCGGTGGGAGAGAAATGTATGCTTCTGTAGATGTAAGGAAACATTTGTACGTATTGTCAATACTGCAAATCTGCAAGTCTATAGCGTCGCATAAATAAGTAGGTATATGTAATAAAGTTGTGGTACGTGAAGTGGGTCTCCTTCGTAATCTATAATATCGTTTGTCCTAAAACTCTAAATCCCTAATATGTTTTGTACTAATACAGTAAGACATAAAACTTACGAGTAATAATATTAAATGCCATAACAGAGCACTTGTTGGCAAACAGCGACTCAAGCCAGAAAAGTAGATTAGGTTAGAACTGAGACCCCAACAGTGACGAACCGGTACCAGAAAAGTAAGTTAGGTTAGGTTAGAACTGCGACTCCTACAGAAACGAACCGCAGCCAGAAAAGTAGGTTAGGTTAGAACGGCAACCCCTACAGAAATGAACCGCAGCTAGAAAAGTAGGTTATTAATATTAGGTCAAAAAATATTATGGAATTTACATTATGTCAAACGGTATTATGGCAAAAGATTCATTATGACAAAAGTTGTTATGTATTTTGAAACTAGTGCAAAAAAGCATTAGGATATTAAATATCAGGACAAATTATTATGGCATTTACATTATGGCAATGGTTATTATGGCAAAAGATCATTATGACAAAAGTTGTTATGGATTTTGAAAATAGGACAAAAGATATTATGGATTCCAATATAGACCCACGTGAAGTCAGTGATGACAAGTATGGCAAAGCCTTTGACTAGACTTGTGCCCGGTTCACATTATTCCAGTAAAACCGTTCCAGTAGCATGACACTGCGGTGCTCGATTGATCTTGTGTAATAATGGGCAAAATACATAATGATCATTTGATTGAAGCAATTTTCTCCGAAATTGATCTCTTTACAGAATTGTTATGAAGTAAACCTAACCTAGCCTAAATCAATCCGTAGAATAAACGAACATAATTAAAGTGAAATTCACTCAACCTTTTAGTATATGTCAATGAAAGTTCAATCTATAACGAGCTTAATCAAACAGCTGCAATTAACTTTTAATGATCGGTTTACTAACTGATTACATTGTTAGTCCTAGCTGACAGCTGCCTAGAGCCAAAAGTTAAGTGCACAGTTGAAATCGGCCAAATCTGACCATTAAACGGTTAACATGGTGATTGTAGTTCTCTAATTGAAGAGTAATTACTCAAGTCTGATTTAAAAGGTGTGAGAAATATTGTTTAAGTACCAACCTTAGTTTTGCGTTACATTGTTGTGCGTTGATCGATTACTACTATGAATGAACCTATGGTCTTTGGTAACACAACTGAAATTATACTTGTTTATTATTATTTATTCCTCCGCCATTCGCTCGATTTTTTTGTTTTCTGTTCCGTTTGCCACACAAGTGTCACCGCCATATTTAATTTAGTGACATCAAAAAGCGCGCGAACGCTCCGTAGACAATTTCGCGCGCGAACGATCGCTATCTGCTCTGTGGTCGCACGTGACAGCCGCCGGGTGGACACGCGACCTTGTTTACATAGTGATGCCCTTTATTAACTTCGACTTGTGGGTGCAGTCAAGAATCGATAAGTAGTGATGTGATAGGAGGGTAGGTGCTCGTATTTTGGGTGATGTAGATAATAAAATATACTTATACCTATGGAAAGGTTGTAGAAGTACCTATTGGGTTTTGTCTGCTCAGTTTGGGACTATGTAGCAATATTTTAGTGATATTATATTACTTTACTGCAGATTACACTAAGAATGACAACGGGATCCTTTTACTAAGACTGTCGTTTGTCTGTACGTCTGTAACAGTTTGTCTGTACGTCCTGCAATAGCACATAGACTGAAATGTTTTGTCTATCAATAGTAGACATATAGACCTATGTCGCTAAAGTCGTACTTTCAAGTTGACAGACAGGTATTGGCATTATTGTTTTAGGACATGCAATGATTATCAACTAGGGTGGTATACCACATATATTTGGCTGATGGTACAAAAAATGTATTTTGTGGCACTTTTTGCTGGAATTATGATGGAAAAAAAAATGAGATGTGAAAAAATGTGACTTTCGTGTGTGAACTGTGTAGAATTCGCCATTGGCCGAATTTTTGATTACTCCGAATTTTCGAAATTCTATACTGTATATAGTCTTGTTATTCTGTACGTAGCAGGTATATGCTTGCTCATCAATATAGGTTTTAATTTGTCTGTCAGTCATGTAAAATAATTAGGTACTTTCCTTCTTTAAATTCCAGGCTCCCGGCCTCCCGGCCTCGTAGCGCCCATGCTGTGTCTTCAACGAAGCATAAGTTAGATATTGGTATGATAAGATTTTATCAATTAAATACCTACTACTACTACTACTACTACTCTGCCTACTCTGCTCTACTTTGCCTATTCAATAAATATGAAACTAAAAGCTAACAAATACATAATAATACATATTCATGAGCGAAACGGACCGGGCAGCCATGAGCTGAAATGTCAACATTCGCGCCAATTTTGAGTGACACTTGACATCCGGGGCGCTAATCTCGCGTGACCATAGACTATAGAACGAATAGTTTGGATACGGAATAAATAAATGTACTTTATGTATCTTACGTCTACATACCAATATACCAATTTTCGGAAAGCCGTTTTAGCGTAAAGGAGTAACAGACACACACACACACACACACACACACACACACACACACACACACACACACACACACACACGCGCACACGCACATGAATCTCACAAACTTTCGCATTAATAATATTAAATATTCAATAAGATTCATGCAACATAATTGTTGATACTTTCGAGTGATGTTATTTGGTGAAATCACTGTACTGTTTCATAAGAAAGTAAACCCAATTAAAAAGCCAATATTCCGACTAAAAAAAAACTTGTAAGATTTGAAGCAAATTAACTTAATTTCAAAGTACAATCTAATAACACTATATGGAACCTTCAGCAACATGTTGCATTGAATTTAAAATGTCATTGACCTTATATCAGATATACTAAATATTTTACATTCTATTTATATTTTATCCTTCCGTCTGTGTACTATACTGTCCAAGGATTAGCAACCGTCACCCCAAAATGAACAATCGCTCTTCAAATACAAGTGTTGATTTTTGTTCTCAGCACAAGGGTGTTCCCAGGGCATATGAATTTCTCCCGGGACTCTAATAAGCCAGTTACCGGTTGTGGGAAATGAAGTAAAAACTGGCTATTTTACCTTGCACCCTGGGAACTATGGGGGGGCCCTGGCTCCAGGGACCAAGGTGGAATAGTGATGAGTTGCGGTAAATGGATAAGGATTCGGCAAACGCGTGACATGGTTCATCCATTTATGTAACGCCGTATGACGTACTAGTTGTTTGTAATAAGATTCTTTATTGTCACTACTAGCTGTTGCTCGCGCCTCCGTCCGCATAGAATACGTTTATGTCCTTCCCCGGAACTTAAACTATCTGTATACTGAATTTCATCTAAATAAATCCAGCAGTTCAGACGTGATGAAGTAACAAATAAACAAACATACTTAGATACAAACTTTCACATTTATAATACTAGGGTTTACCCGCGGCTTCGCACACGTAAATCATTAGGTCCAGCAGCTGAATTAAAATTCCGGGATTTTTCAAAATTCCCGAAAATTAAATCGTAGTTTTCATTGACGTTACATTAAAAACAATCATGGTCAAATTTCATGACACTAAGCCCAGCGGTTGTTGTTTCGAGATTTTATCCCCATCCCGTGGGAACATCAGAATAAAAAGTAGGCTATGTTTTTTCCAGATGTCCAGCTATCTACATACCAAATCGCACGACTCTAAGCCCAGCAGTTGTTATTTAGAGATTTTATCCTTATCCCGTGGGAATATCGGGATAAAAAGTATCCCGTTTTAATCCATGGTATAAACTGAATTTTTGCCAAATTTCATCCAAATCCGTCCAGCCGTTTCAGCGTGAAGAAGTAACAAACATACTCACTCACTCACTCACAAACTTTCACATTTATAATATTAGTAGGATTAGTGGGATAGTGGGATTATTAGTAAGATCGTCATCCTCGTCCCAGCTTATATCAGTCCCACTGCTGGGCAGAAACCTCTTCTCAGAAGCATTAAGTCGTAGGAAACCTACTTAATAAGTAGGTTTAAATCAACAAAAAGTCATATCAAACCGTGATCTGTGTTCTTCACTGTAACCTTGCGTTTAGCGGAATTGAAACTACCTATAAACAAAATAATCTATTGAATCAGGCGTTAGATACTTTACAGAGATAGACACAATGAACTAAACATCTATTTAACATTTGGTAGCATGGTGTAAGGTTGTGTTGCTTTGAACATGGGCTCCGGTTGAGTTAGAAACGCGTCAGTGCAGTGTGGTGGTGGTGATAGATGGGGTTGTGTGTATTCTTACAGTGTGAAGGTGGAGGAACTGCTTGAACACGCATATCTTGCATAAACTTAGCTATCATAAGGTCGTGGGTGAGTAAATAAATTATTTTAGTTCACCAAACAAAATGTCATTTTAAACAAGTACAACCATGTACAACTATTTTTTCTTAATCAAACCAAGCTCACCCCATACCTTACATTACTATATCGCAATAAATCATTTAACATATTTCATACGAGTTTAAGATAAGACCGCAATTCGGCCCCCTAGAACAGCGTACGCGCTCATTCCTAATTGAGCCATTTCACAGATAAATAGATAAAACACGGAATAGGGCAAAGCCCTAAATTATGCGCGTTATTTGCATATAATAACTTAGGGGTCTATTACGAGTATTTTACTATACCTCAACCACCGAGAGCGTACGCACTAAAAGCAACCATAATACCTTTGTAAAAGCGTGGCATTTTCATAAACTGTTTAAGGGGGTTCGGTGAAATTTTTCGCTTGGTTTTTGGGGGTTCAATAAAGGCCCTTTGGGGTTCGAACCGCGACAATAGCAAATGCAGTTATGCAGATTACGCAATGATGACCAATGTTACTTTAGATGATATTTTAGATCGGGTGCAGCGGATGCGTATTTGAATATTTCTGATAGTTACGGATGTTAAATGGTCTCAGGGGTGTTGTTTTTAATCCCCGACGCAAAAATTGGCATAAATTAAGGTGTTAGTAGTTTGACGGCAATGTGTCTGTCTGTATTGGCATTGGCATCGTAACTCTCAAACAGATGGACCGATTTTGATGCGATTTTACGTGAAAGCGAGTTTTGTTGCGGTGGTTCTTCTATTTTTCATAAAAATCGGTTCTGTACTTTATGAGATATTGAAGTTTAAAACGACAATACCGGTGTTTCTTTTTTTCTGACTTGCTTAGGCTATGAATATGCTGATATAGTTGAATTGGTTTTTCTGTTAAACTTGAAGACTTCAATTTACTTCCGGCATATATAAAGTCCAACTGCTGCGGTCCTCTCGAAATAAGAGGGCTTTGGCTGCAGTGTGTGCGCTGGCCCGAGGATTGAGGTGTTAACGTGCACCGTTGGATTGCTACGCAGGCGAAAAAAAGTTTCGCACAATGTTTTCCTTCAACGAAAAGTAGGTATAAATACATTGTCGATTGTCGTTTGAGCTGTCTCAAAATTTTCGCAAAAATATCGCTTTCAACCGTGTCGAATTGTAATTTTGCATATATATTCTGACGAGACGAAAAGCAAAATTAAAATAACGTTTTAATGCTTTTAGAGGCAATTTATTTATAACTACATATTTTGTATACTGTACCTAATACTTGTAATGAGAGAGTGTCATCGGAATACGACAATAAAAAATACAGATCAGTTACCAAACACGTTTTCTTCAAAACAAACGAAACCTTTCGTCCTACAGCCATTAGCCGACGTCACAAAAAACTAAAAACCACTAATTTCACCGAATCTATAAAGCTAAAGCAAAAAGGCAAACACATTTATATCTCTATCCTTATACTTAAAACCATAATAATTACAGTTTACGAACTTAACGTTCCAAAATTAAAAGTTCGGTCTTAACGCGCCACGTATCATTATGTTTGCATTATTGTGTTCTTATTTTGAAACGGGCATAGAGTAGAGTAAACGTTACTTGTCGGAGATAATTTATATTTACCCCCTTTATTTAAATTATTATTACTTAATTTACCGAATTGTAGAAATTTAAATATCAAATAAAATTAGTTCTACCTACATAAATATCTATAGATATGACATACTATAAATTGTATTTCATAACACAAAGGAAAGTTAAAATAATTCTTACTTTCTGTATATTTTTTAACTGACTGAAAAATTTCCCTATATTTTTTTAAAACATTCAAATGGATACATTCAAGCTAAATCCAGGCAAGATACCTACAGCTAAATATAAAAAAATCTCATATCAAATTTAACTTCTCAAATCAAATCTAAATTCCGAACAATATTCGACCTTTATATTTTAAACTCTACTCTGTGGTCCGACCTAAGGTTAAGGTGGGTCACGACACATCCCAATTAGGGGTGATTAGGCCGAATAATTTATTGAGTGCGCTCAAAAACGCGTCTAGAGGAACGCGGCGCTTTGTGCCGACATGTTGGCAGACCTGTGTCGTGGCGCCAAAACTTTTTTTTTAATATTTATTTTAGGTGTTGATTTGCGTACGGCTTCTTTCAAACAGTTTATCGTCATCTGTTTTTATTGTAGGTCAAAATTAATCATCAATTATTCGGAGTTTCTTGTAAAGGTAAACCAAAAATATATGACTATTGTCAAGAGGGCGCTATTGTTCTTATTTATATGGCAATAGTGCAGTATAGTCGAAACAATGCTTTCTTTTTTCTTTGGCGACCTAAAACCTGAGGAGGAACGACCTTCTTTCGTAATTCGCGTAATCGATGAATCCGATATACCTAGAAAGTTTATTAATAACTATAATTACTGCTTATTTTTCGGGTCAAAACCAGAACCGATTTATGATAACCAGACTACAAGAACATCTTGACTTGACTACAACGTTTACCATTTAGCTCTGATGTTAATTTGGAAAGGTTTTGTATCGAAATAGTTCATTTTCCAAGCGTTTTTTTCCAGTAGTTTATTATAAACATTATTTACAATGATCCGTTGTTGACTACGAATCGTTTTTAGATTTTTTTGTTATTGTTCAAAGAAATCGCCACAGTGACACTGACAATCATTAAAATTATTGCCAGTGTAAGAAATTAGTTCCACTGAAATTCCGCAACATGGCGAATAGTCATATATTTCTGGTCAGGCTTCAGTTATTTTTTGTTTCCGGTTTTTAGTTTGTATTTTGAGATTAATGACTAATCATCTAAATCTAATAATAATAATTTCTTAATGTAATTATGTAAAATAAAGCGCCCTCGTGCAAACGTTAATTAAGATAGGCTAAGCTGAAAATATCGTCTCGTGAACGAAACATTTAATGCAGGAGATGCGGAACACCATCATCGAGATATAGAAAAATTGTTACCATTCGTTTTTCGGGATTTGTTCGATAAGAGTATTAAACTTATGTCATTACTTCAACGACATGTACGTGTTTTTTTAATGTTATAAACTATAAACAAGAGAGGAATTGTTCTAAAAAGTTTAGTGTAAACGCTGTCCCTGTCATTAATTGCTGTTCCCGCTCTGTGATTAGGCGCCGCCCATCACGATTCACGCGTTTTTCAAAACTTTGAAATTGGAATGTTTTTGTTTTTATATTTGTTTTTTTTATATTCCGACATTTTGGGAATGGAGAAATGGCAGGGTGGACGCTTTTCACACGGTATCTGTAGCGTGTTTTTTTATTTATTAAATCATTTAATTACATGACTAACAAAAATAAACTATCCTTATTACCAAGTCACGTGCGTGACTCACTGTACTTTCAAAATATTTACTTAGTTACAATTTTATCGTAAAGATTTTCCATAAATAAGCTTTACTTTTATTTCAGTAAACACAAAATAACAACGTCGCTGTCTGTGATAAAACCACAAACAATATTATCCAAATCATGAAACTTGCTCTTTTATTTTAATTATTTTTCTTTGTGGTAAGTATCCCATAAATATTTTAATCAGCTGAAAAGTTAAGCTTTTTAGGGAAACTCCTTGAGCAAAGTTATTCCCCTCGTTGAAAAGAAACAAAAGTATTTGTGGGTAATTAATTAAAATCTGATTTAAGTCGGATTTTGAGGGCTACGATTAGGAAAAAGTAAAGTTTTAGGGAAAGGGGGTATCAGATGGGGGACGCAAAGGTAAATCAGAAAAAAAAAACATTGGAACATAGAACCTCCTCCTTTTTTGAAGTCGGTTAAAATACGGAGTATTATTTTATTATTTATTAATGGTAGGTGCATACATTGTTAATTTGGGAAGTAGGTTTGTGTAGGCTAGGCTGGTGCGATGATGATGACATTGTTCATTTAATTTTTATCTAGCACCAGAGGTGTTTGGTCATCATCTTCATCATTACCAAATCAGCCGTAGGACGTCCACTGTTGGATAGAGGCCTCCCCATAGACCTTGAGTTGCTGCGTTTGGAAGCGGCCAGCATCCACCGTGAGCCTGCTCCATCTCGTTGGTGGACGTCCTACGCTGCACTTTAGTAGACTGGTACTTGAGAAGTTTTAATTTGCTTTGTCTGCTTCTTCTTCCTTACCTGTAAAAGATATACAAGGCTTATTTCCTAAATAATTGTAATTAGTTAGGTTATCAGAAAATATTGAAGTTCCGTGTGACGTCACGCCCTGCGACACTTTTTAGCATGACTTTTGGGCGTTTATTCGAGCGGTTCAACCGCCACATTTATCTGGTCTCATTTTTTACGAATCGGCTGTAGATTTTGATGTCGTTTTCACGATTATTTGTTAGAGTTCCTGTGTTCCTACCAGATAACTAAAAAACTGTATCAGAATATTCGGCAATTTTTGCAGAATAGTCTCCAGAAAAATGAGACGGTTCAAACGCTCGAATAATCGCCCTTTTCTTCCTACGGGAGCGAAGCTTCAAGTAGCTAGTTTCAAACAAAAGCAAGTTGCTTTTTCCTTCAGTTTAAAAACAATATGGCGGCTGAAAAACAAGTGCATGTACTTAGCAACTTTCTAACAAAGATGTCAGCGGCTCTTATCTCTGGATCTAACCACATAACGGTGTATGCGCATAATTGCTGTATAGTTATAGTTATTAGGTTGTACGGCGCGCGCGCCGCCTCAGGCGTAGAAGGTATTGAGTAGGTTGGCGATTGAAATCGATTGGCTCTGTATTTTTGAGGTGATGTGTTGTAAGAAATGCCTAATATTCGGCTGATTAGATAATTTTACTTTTTTTACTTAATTTTTTCGTATAATATGTTTTTGTCCCACTATGCTTTTTACTGAAGCTTATTTTCGCTAATGCGGAGCTCCTGATTTTGTATGGTTTTTGGCCCTTCGGGCAGAGCTAACCTAACTTAATCTAAACCTACCTATGTTTCAATATCGATTAAAATTGGGAAAACACGAGATTGTGAAAATAAGCTTCAGTAAAAAAGCAACTGGGAAAAAACGCGAATGGAAATTTTGCCACTAGGACAAGGATTCTGGTAAATTGATCTAACCAACCCTAAAAAGAATGTGCCGCAAGAAACTTAGGGGATAGTCATTTTTTCACAACAAAATATATATGTAATTACAATTAAATACGAAAGCTTACATAATAAAGTAAATTGTATGAATTAAATATGTATATAAATATACCTACATATATAACAAAAAATTATACAAAAATCCATGCCCAATCCAATTGTGCATCCAGGCACAAAATCTTAAGTAAGTCTAGGTACGTTCAGTGGATTTTACACGGGTTCAGTGGTTTTCTCAATATAACTTGAATGAAGATCACGATTGAATTTTTAAATGTATGTATATATATATACTTCTAGGCATAAAATATTACGCGAGCGACGCGAAGCCACAACATAATATTATTTAAAAAATAGTCTCAGTACTCTACAATTAGCGTATTAGCTACATTACATGGCACAGCTTGTAATTTGTGTTTTTCTCTTTGATCAGGGCGGCCATTATTATGTATTTTCACTAATGTATGGGCGTTGATTATGAGATTAATAGGGGTACTGATTTAGTTATAGCTTACAGCAGTGCCTTCGATACAGAACTGTTAATGAGTGTGAGTGTTATAGCAACGTTATTGCGTGTTTTCTTCCACAATCGATGTCAATCATTTCCGCCTCTAAGGCAGCGTTTCCACCAGACATGTGCGAGGATGTTTTTTTTTATTCGACTGGATGGAAAATGAGCAAGTGGGTCTCCTGATAGTAAGAAATCACCACCGCCCATAGACAACCAGAGAGATTGCAGATGCGTTGCCAACCTAGAGGCCTAAGTTGGGATACCTCAAGTGCCAGTAATTTCACCGGCTGTCTTACTCTCCACGCCGAAACACGACAGTGCAAGCACTGCTGCTTCACGGCAGGATTAGCGAGCAAGATGGTGGTAGCAATCCGGGCGGACCTTGCACAAGGTCCTACCACCTGCAAAGTTGTTGTTTGCAAAGTTGATGTGTTGCGAGGAATGTGTTTTTCATTAACTTTTTACCTTTTTACTTTTTTACCTTTTTTTTTACTTTTTAGAGTACCGTAGCGGAATGGCAAAACCCTTATAGTTTCGCCATGTCTGTCTGGCTGTCCGTCCCGCGGCTTTGCTCAGGGACTATCAATGCTAGAAAGCTGTAATTTTAAACTACGCCGACAAAATAGTACAGGAATCTTCCAAGTTTAGGTATATTTTATACCTTAGGCTGCTATTTACTCATAAACTACTAATAATTCTCAAGCAAACTTAGCCGTTATAGTTTTCCTTGAAAGTTTGATATACTTACTACCATCCTGATTTTTTTCAAAATTTTCCACTCACCGGTTTAGATTTTAGAGGGGGGGACGCCCTATTTTAACGAAAATTTGCAGTTTAAAGTTGAATATTTCGCAAATACATCACTGAATCAAAAAATCGTGTTAGCAAACTCCTAATGGTTTTAAAAGACCTATCCAAAGACCTATCTTTTTTTTTTAAATTTATAGTACTATTTTGTCGGCATAGTTTATATATATATATATCCGTGCAAGATTACAGCTTTCTAGCATTGATAGTCCCTGAGCAAAGCCGCGGACGGACAGACAGACAGACAGACATGGCGAAACTATA
This sequence comes from Choristoneura fumiferana, assembly GCF_025370935.1. Taxonomy (NCBI): domain Eukaryota; kingdom Metazoa; phylum Arthropoda; class Insecta; order Lepidoptera; family Tortricidae; genus Choristoneura; species Choristoneura fumiferana. The sequence goes on along the minus strand of NC_133495.1, from coordinate 5,815,993 downwards.
AGGGTTCCGTTTTTGCCATTTTGGCTCCGGAACCCTAAAAAACCTCCTACCTTCCATAGACGTAAAGTGGGGGTGATTTTTTTTCTCATCCAACCTTGTAGTGTGGGGTATCGTTAGATAGGTCTTTTAAAACCTTACGGGGTTGTTTAAACAATTTTTCGATTCAGTGATTTGTTTGCAAAATATTCAACTTTAAAGTGCAAATTTTAATTAAAATTGAGCGTCCTCCCCTTTAAAATCTAAACCGGTGGGTGGAAAAATTTGGAAAAATTCAGGATGGTATTCAGTATATCAAACTTACAAGGAAAACTATAACGGTTAAGTTTTCTTGAGACTTATTAGTAGTTTAAAAGTAAATAGCAGCCTAAGGTATAAAATATAACTAAACTTGGAATATTCCGCACAAAATACGAAATCCTTAGAAAAATATTACTTATTTTTTTCGTAATGGCCACGGAACCCTATTTCGGGCGTGTCCAACACGCTCTTAGCCAGTTTTTATTGTTAATCCATCACGTCTAAACTACTGAATCAATTTAGATGAAATTCGGTATACAGATAGTTCGAGGCCGGGGAAGGACAAGGGAAGCTTTCATCCCGGAAAATTGTATAGGTTCCGTGGGATAGCGATAACTGAATTCTACGGAAGGAGTGGCAGGTAGCGGCTAGTTCAGTTATATATTAAAAGTAATTAGCAGATTACAACAATTTTACGAGTTACCTTCTTTCCCTGCGGCCGAGGGTAATAAAGTCGTCCAAGCAATTTCTTTATCGTTTATGCTCAGGTACATTAAGTTTCAATCTACAATTACAATTAGGTAATAAAGAGAAACTATAAAATGAAATCACTATGAAGTTTCATATTTCTGTGATCTGTTTCAATCTCTAGCGATTTTGTCATGAGGAAATCTGCGAAGATATTCAAAAGCGTTTGTGAAAATTCCAATCCGCACTGGACCCTCTCATTCTAAGAGGAGGCCTGTGCCCTACAGTGTTGCCGAGATGATGATAAGAGAATGATTAGCTTACACATGCGGACGGGGCAATCATAAATGATATTTTATAAAAACGAACTAGCAATTTGTGACACAAAATACATAAGTACGATTTTAATTTTGATTTTTGACGACCGGATGGCCGAGTGGTTAGAGAACCTGACTACGAAGCTTAAGTTCTCGGGTTCGAATCCCGGCCGGGGCAGATATTTGTATGAATAATACGAATGTTTGTTCTCGGGTCTTGGATGTTTAATATGTATTTAAGTATGTATTTTATCTAATACGTATGTTTATCCGTTGCCTAGTGTCCTTAGTACAAGCTTTGCTTAGTTTGGGACTAGGTCAATTGGTGTCAAGTGTCCCATGATATTTATTTTATTTTTATTTAATGGTATTTAATAAGTGTGACTTTAAGGGATTTAGAAGTAATAAATTTTGGTTTTATGAATTTATGCAGGGGTTGTTATCCATAAACTACGTTATACACATTCAGGACGGGGGGAGGGGGCCAGGCAGTTTGTGATTTTCATAGAAATAAGTTTGACAAGCGGGGGATTGGGGAAAGGGAAAAAAATGGGCAAAATTGGTGTGACGCACTTTATGGATGGTCCCGCATAGCCTCTTCAGTAGGAATACAGTTAACGTAAAAAATAAGCTCATTTTAAACTATTCATTAAAACTGGACATGTTTATTGTCGCTGCATAACAATTTACCATCACAAAATGGCGGTTTTGAGAGAAAGCGCTATAAATCATAAGTTATCTTATCGCGCCATCTATCGGCGTTTGAATAAAAGCGTGGGCATTGGGGCGTTACTTGTCAATAAAAAATATGAAGGCATCGCTTTAAACATTAAGTCAAGCTATTTGTATAAACAATGAGTTTTGTAAACCTCCTGCATTAATACTTATCTGCCACAGCGGAGGGCCCAAAAATATATGACACGTCCTATCGGCCCTAGAAATAGAGTCGTATTAGATATTTATCTACGCGTTGTTGTACCTATCAAGTATTGGTGCTGGTGACTGTGCCTACCTGTACAAGAAGGGCTACTACGGGATTACGAGTACATGGGCAAAAAACTTTTCCCAAAGTATCACATCCCAAAATATTTTACTCAAATTATCATTTGGCAAAAAATCACTTGCTAAAACAACTTATCGCAATTTTACAGTTCGTATTTTTTTTTTGGCAAATCTTTGTTTCACAAATAATTATTTAGTAATGTTTCATATTACCAAGTATTATTTAGTCAAATGTATCGCACTCTTCCCAAAATATTGCATGGCATAATAACCTACTTTTCTGGTAGCAGTTCGTTTCTGTGGGGAACGCAGTTCTAACCTAACCTAACCTAACCTACTTTTCTGATAGCAGTTCGTTTCTGTGGGGGGCGCAGTTCTAACCTAACCTAACCTACTTTTCTGATAGCAGTTCGTTTCTGTGGGGGACGCAGTTCTAACCTAACCTAACCTACTTTTCTGGTAGCAGTTGGTTTCTGTGGTTGGTTCGTGTGCGAAGTGTCATTTTGAACAAACATTTTTTTTAGAATATAATATTAGCCAAAAGAAAACGTTTGCTTAATAAACGTTACTAAAATTAGTAACTGTAAAACTGCGATAAGTTGTTTTAGCAAATATTTTTTTGCCAAATGATAATTTGAGTAAAATATTTTGGGATGTGATACTTTGGGAAAAGTTTTTTGCCCATACATTAGTAATCCCTTCGTGTGACATGGCCCGCCCATTGCCACTAGAACTTGCATGCTGGTGATTTTCACTTTAAAGTTACAATAGCTTTATAATTTCCCTTCCATTTTCCCGCAAAAGCCCACCAGCCCATCTGCATTTTTAACGCGGAAATGACCGCGTCATCGCTAGACCGTTAAATCATTTGCTGATTTCATGTCATTACCGGCAATTACTTTGGCCAATGATTACGACCTGGGGTTAAATACAAATTGATACTTCTGTTAATGTGAGGTTGAGTTATTTATTAGAAAGTAAGATTTTTTTTTCCTTTTCCATTTTCTGTTCCGTTAGAGGATAATATGCTGGTTTTATTTACTCTTTGTGTTTAAATAACAAACAATACAATTACTACAAAACGAAACGATACGTCAACGTCACGATTGTGTTTGACTTAGACTAGACAGACGTCGGTGTTTTTTTTTGAATAAGGCATAGGAATCATTATCCATTGTTCATTTGATGACGTAGAGAAAGGTCATTTGAAGATCAAAACATTTCAACGAATATCTTAATAATGTATGTTTTTTTTTAAATCTGATACATAGAAACTGTACCGAAAGCTTGTTTCTCGAAATGGTTTTGAGATTTCCATACATATTAAAAAAGTTAGCATGGCTAATTATCTTTTAACATTACTTGAGCTCTTGTGAGACATATTTGAATAAATTACAAAAAAAATAAACAGTTCAACTAACGGTTATAAGTCAGGAAGACCTTATTAATAGGTATAGGTTTTTTTGTAAACTGACGTATAAATTGGGCCCCCAAATTTTCGAGTACCTACATAACATACTATCTTCACTTTCTTAGCGCTATATTTTTTTTTAAAGCACAACTAGATTTCTTCTTTTATTTGTTATTCGCAGTGTCTGACAGCACGTTAATTGCGTCACCGTCTAGCCCTCCCGTAGCTATGCCACTGCTTTTAATTTCAACTCTGGTTTTTTTTTTTATTCGACTGGATGGCAAACGAGCAAGTGGGTCTCCTGATGGTAAAAGATCACCACCGCCCATAAACATCTGCAACACCAGGGGTATTGCAGACGCGTTGTCAACCTAGAGGCCTAAGATGGGATACCTCACGTGCCAGTAATTTCATCGGCTGTCGTACTCTCCACGCCGAAACACAACAGTGCAAGCACTGCTGCTTCACGGCAGGATTAGCGAGCAAAATGGTGGTAGCAATCCGGGCGGACCTTGCACAAGGTCCCACCACCTGCAAAAAAAGGTAAAAGGGATCAGGCACGAGAAAAAAAAACCTCGTATTTAAGATCTCTCTATTTCAGCGAGAAGAGTAAGACGGCTGCTGAGATTACTGGCACACTAGATAATCTGTCTTAGGCTTCTACACACTAGCAACACATCTGCGACGCTCTGGTATCGCAGTCGTCCATGGGTGGTGCTTACTAACCCATCAGGTGACTCACTTGCCTGTCTCCCATTCTATATCATAAAAAAAACATCTGATAGTAAAACGTCATTAATAGTGGAGCAATACGAACTGTCTCGTTTACATAATTATTAAATTATTGACAATTTATTACAATCTGTATGCACTATAATTAACCAATTTAGTCAGTCCGAATCGTAACAAGCTTATATTCACTAAACTTATCTGACACAACAAGCGTGCATAAATATCTGATACGACTCTATTTCTTGGGCCGGAAGGACGTGTCAGATATTTTTGCTAGAGATGCAACGGATATCCGGCCAGTATCCGGTATCCGGCCTATCCGGCCACTATTTTACTATTCGGCTGAATACCGGATAGTTGCGTACTATCCGGCCGGATACCGCATGGTAATAAACTTATAGTTATGATTAAAAACTGGTATTTATGAATTTATCAATAATTGACATCAGTTTATTATTCTAAGGGGCTGTTTTACCACCCATTGATTAATTTTAACTGACGGATAAATGTGATACCGTCGTTGAAACAAACAGAAACGACATCATATTTATCCGTCAGTTAAAATTAATCAATGGGTGGCAAAGCAGCCCCTACGTTAATTAATTATACTCTACAAGTTGCAACCTTCACGGAGTGTCATGCGCATGTTTGAATTAGCTTAATTTAATTGTACGTAAAACTAGGCTGAATATCCGGCGACCGGATATCCGGCTATCCGGTCAACGGTTCCGCCGAATATCCGGTATCCGGCCAAACCACTATCCGTTTCATCTCTATTTTGCACGCTCCGCTGTGGCAGATATTAATGTTGGTGACTGTACTGTGATGCGTGTGTTCGTTAGTACCATAGGATATTCGGATAAAAAGTAGCCTATTTGCTATTCTAGACGTCCAGCTATCTACGTAGGTACCGAATTTCATCCAAATCCGTCCAGCTATTTTTAGCACGAAGGAGTAAAAAATATACACTCACATGCAAAAACAAATATAATTATGATAGAAATAAATTATGTAGGATGTGTTGTGAACTTAGTTTATGTGTGTGTTGCGTTACGTAAGGTCATATGCATTATTAAGTATTGCAAAGGACTTTGACAGATTGATTGCAGTAAGTACACACTTGTATTTGAAACCTTGAGGGCCGTGTCACGAAGATCTAAGCTATAATCATCAAACCAATGTACTCGTAACAGTGGAAATACTTATTTTGTATATGTAGGTAGTTAGCATATTATTATGTATTGTTGAAGAAGTTTAATACATCTAATGTACAAAGGTACCTAATAAAAGCTGAAAGGAATATATAAGAATAAAAAAGGATTATATTTTTATTTTTTATTAATTTAATGCATTAAACTATTGTGTAGTTTCCTGAGCAAAAAATCTATTTAATTTAGTAGATTATCTAGATCTGTCTATCTATCTAGATTATCAGAAAATATTGGACGCGTATTCTTTCCCAGTTAAAGTTACGACGGGCCTCCCACGCCCGAACTTTGACGCCCTTCATCTTTGTCATTTAAAAAAAAGGAAAAAATAATTGACGGAATGAAAGAATATATAATACTAGCTTTGCCCGCGGCTTCGCCCGCGTGGAATTCGGTTATCGCGCTGTTCTCCCAGGAACTCTGCATTTTCCGGGATAAAAAGTAGCCTATGCCACTCTATGGTCTATAAACTATCTCTGTGCCAAAAATCACGTCGATCCGTCACTCCGTTTCGAGATGACTTGTATTGTGGTTTCGACGTGAAAGACGGACAAATATACAAACACACAAATACACACTTTCGCATTCATAATATTAGTATGGATATGTTTTTACCCAGGAGACTAGGTACCTAATTATTTAATGATATTTTGACCTTAACTCTGATAATGACCTGTCCACGACTAAAGACTACCGACGAGGCGATACCTTTCTCTGCAGCGTGGTCATAAGAAACGTAGTATATCCTTCGAACCTTGACCTTCGAACAGAAGCCGAACGTCAGCGCGCGCGCAGCGTGGCGGCGCCGCCCGCTGCGCACTCGCATGCACTGCATTCCAAGGCTTATGGACGCTAAGTTTACATTATTGATCTAAGATTCGCGTATACTGCATTCGACAATTTCTGAATTGCCATAACCCACTCAACTCTATATAGGTAACAAAGTAAGAGCGTTGACAGGCAACTCTATACTAGTTGCCAAATGCCGGTTAGTGGATAAATTGTTGAAAATATATACTTGGGAGCAAAGAAATCGAACCACCCTTGCAATTTTTACGTTATTTTTATGTCTTTTAGGTCGTAATCGTAAGAGTTATCATGGAAACGTAAAAATTTGCAAGGGTGGCTCGATTTCTTCGCTCCCAAGAGTAGATATTTATAAGTACATATTCCTATAGCAGATGTTTGTTTGTTGACGAAGAAAAAAAACAATCAGTTCAAAATTGAACTTATAGTGATATTTGTTTCTTTCTAAAACGCTTTTCTCTATTCAGTTAGTATGGCGTTCCTTCTTCTGTCATAACTTGAATTTCAATCCCACTAGAATATGTATTGCAAAAGCGAAAATTTGTTTGTTTAATTGTTTGTTACCTCTTCACGTCTATCGTAACGTACCGTATGGCACCGCTGAACCGATTTAGATGAAATTCGGTAGCTACCAGAGAAGGATATAGGTCAGTTTTTGTCCCGGAAAATTACATAGTTCCCGCGTGATACCAATTTAACGAATTCGACGCGGACAAAGTCGCGGGCAACAGTTAGGGGTTCATAATACTAAAAAGCCTTTATGAAAAACTGCGGTAAACAAAAAAGCAATCACAGCTCTACTCGGTATTTTTGACAGTTGCGCCGGAGTGTCATCGGAAACAATGCGCCCCGGCCAATTAGAAACGCCATGAATAAGTTATTGGGGACCGGGTATACAACATGTCACCAGCAAAAAAAAAATGTGAGAGTAAAAAAACTAGCGAAGTGCGAGTGGCGCTCACGCACCGAGTGTTTCGTACAAAATATGTAGGTGTAGTTATTCAGTGTGCTCAGAGCCCTGCTTATCAGTAAAATGTACACAGTGTGTGGACATTTTAGATTGATAGTCACTGACAGAAATTCAGATATAAAAAAATAACATAACATTTTAAACTTTCGTGATTCTCACTCATAGTCAAAATACCACAAACGGGACTTATCACGCTATTATTACACAAGTAATATTTACTTCGACGTTTCGGCAACGTTACAGTTGCCGTGGTCACGAGTAGACTGAAGTGTGAGGTGTCAAGTCTGCCTAGCAGCGCGAGTTCTTCGAAAGTGACCAAGTGCGGGTAGTTCGTGATACGAGTGCCGGCACTATTAGTGATCAAGTGCGGGTAGTTCGAAGAACTCGCGCTGCTAGGCAGACTTGACACTTCACACTTCAGTCTACTCGTGACCACGGCAACTGTAACGTTGCCGAAACGTCGAGGTAAATATTACTTGTGTAATAATAGCGTGATAAGTCCCGTTTGTGGTATTATGACTATAAAAAAATAACATTTTCAGACTTTTCTTATTAGTTATGTTTTAAGAGTTGCTGCCATACATACCGAATTTCAAGTTTCTAGGAGAACTGGAAGTACCGTACTATGTACTATAGGGTATATTTAGATTGTGTTAACTTTGAAGTTTGATTTTTTCACTGCTCTAAGGAGTAGCAGACCTGATCATTTGATATCAATCTCACCTTGACACCGTCACACGTTCCTAAAAAAGTCTTGCCAGACGGATGGATGGACAACAAAGTTATCCTGTAAGGGTTAAGTTTTTGCCGACTTAGCTTTGGAGCCCTGAACAATGTTAAGTACCTTCATTCAGGCGTTACTTTGCGGAGGTAGATGTTTAAATAAAATGGTTAAACATGACTTGCTCCTCCGACCGAAGTAGTAAAAAAAATATATTTATAGTTAATTGACCTCCGCAAAGTAACGCCTGATTGTTCTATGCTGCATAAACCGGCCTCCACAGGTTTAATCACAGTGTTCAACCCCAGTCCCTGACTATGCGAGGGGCAGGTACTTGCTCAATTACGCTAAAATTTATGTTAAATTATAATAAAGAACAAAGTTAAAAAATGTCATGTTCTTTGTGGCGGCTGCGGCTCAAAAGATATATTATAACACTAGTTTTTGCGGGCGGCTTCACACGCCTGGAGTTCGGTTATCGCGCGCTGTTCCCGCGGGAACTGTGCATTTTTCCGGGATAAAAAGTAGCCTATGTCACTCTCGGGCCCATAAGCTATCTCTATGCCAAAAATCACGTCGATCCGACTCTCCGTTTCGACGTGAAAGACGGACAAACATACAAACACACACACTAGTCCAAACAATAGTCTAGGGCAAAAACTAGTCCATATTAATATTATAAATGCGAAAGTGTGTTTGTATGTTTGTGTGTCTGTATGTTTGCATGTTTGTCCGTCTTTCACGTCGAAACGGAGCGACGGATCGACGTGATTTCTGGCATAGAGATAGTTTATGGGCCAGAGATTTTATCCCGGAAAAATGCACAGTTCCCGAGGGAACAACGCGCGATAACCGAATTGCACGCGGGCGAAGCCGCGAGCAAAAGCTAGTTAAAACATAAATCGTACTCGTTATTTTGACACGTTCCCGAATTTATTTTACAGGTGCTTTATATATTGAACGTTGAAAGGAGAAATTGACTAAGCGACATTTTTGAGAAAAGTTTGAGATATGTATAGCTCAAACGACAGAGAAAATTGTACTGATTCCTAACATGTACATAACTCACTATCTTAAAAAAAATGTCGCTTAGTTAATTTCTCCTTTCAACCGTCGATATAATCATGGCAACAGTGTTAAGTAAGCACTAAATGGTCCTTCATATTAATAGAGCATTTTCTACATAATCGTAGAAAGAGTGTATGGTCTCAGTGTATGAATATCTCATTCAAAGGCCGCCGGCAGACATCTGTCGATGTTTCAAGGAGTTATAGTGGAAGCGGTAGTGATGCACCATAAGTTATCGATATCGAACCTGTTGGTGTTTCCTATCCTGCCGATAAATTTAACGTCGAATTTGAGACAGGACATCCTTCCTTCCTTAGTGGTATTATAAATGCGGAAGTACTTCTGTCTATCTGTTACTATTACCTCTTAACAATTTGGATGAAACTTGTTTAAAACCCTATAAAAGGACATACGTAGGATAGTTTTTTTTTTCGATAATTTGGAAATTCCGCAGTTAAAGCTACGGGATCACGGTGGATGCAAGCCGCTTCCATCCGAAGGTCCAGGTCCAGGTTCCAACTGGAGGTCTGTGTCTCCCCACTTATGCCTAACAATAGACGTCTTATGGCTGATATGATGATGATGTTCATCTATTGGTGATTTTGCATGATTTTATGTATGTAAACTCTTTATTGTACAAAAGAAAATTAACAAAATTACAACTGACAAACTTTAAGATACTTGTACAAAGGCGGACTTATCCCTTAAAGGATCTCTACCAGTCAACCTTTGAGTGGATGAGAGGAGAGGAGCAATACGTTAGGGTCCGACAAAGGGTGAGTTTAAGAGTGATTGAGTGATGAGTGAGTGGGGTGATTTTTGACTCTTTTTAGCACCCCCTCCCCCACCTTGTCACACGTATTATTAAATTTGCAATTATTTTGTTCTAGTGTCAAAAACCGCTTGACCCAAAAAATGTGTGACTATATGACCCCTAGCTAACTTGAGCTTGCACTTGTCGCTGGGTTGTTAGTACAGTAATTTGGACATGTGATATCGCTACTCAATAGTGTCGCTGTGTGTAGTGTCGCTGGTGCAATGGGATCGTTAGATCTCGATATTTCCTAGCACACCACTAAGCCAATGAATTATTCATGCTATAGTTTTTTACGCGTCCAACAGATGGCGCTATTTGCCGGGAATTAGCTGTCAAATGGTGCGTTAAAGCATAGCCGCCAATTAGTGTGAGTGTTTGTTTTGCTTCTTTGAACGCTTTCTGATTGGAGGGCGCTGCGGGGCGATACGATTTCGTTTTCTATGTCATTGATCGATCTTCATAGTGTCGATAAGTTGATGAGTTTTGTAAAAATAAACTTTTTCAACTTCTCATGCTCGTAAAGTTGGTACTTCTGCTTGATCTCGGCGACATAAAATTACTTTTTTATGCTCTAGTGCGTAAAATAAAATCTTCGTCTAAGACCAAGGTACCTAAATAATCAGGTGTCAACAGCCACAAACAAAAATTTTGTATATACTTATTCAATATTTAAACTAAAAGGCAATCAAATCAATCAAAATAAATCAATAAAACTAAAAAAAATATTATATGTATAGTAATGCATGAAAAATAAAAGGTACATACTAGGTGAACAAATTGTTTCCCCTGTTGCTATTTAATTTCCTCTCAATCGAAGTGAAAAGCAGTGTAAAACTCTAGCATTAATGCTATACCAACATATGAACGCCTCGGGTAAAACGGCTCGTTTTGTGCTCTTGTTGTACAATCTACCATTTAGGATTCCGTATCTCAAAAGGAAAAAGCGGAACTCTTATATGTAGAATCGCCTTGTAGTCCGTCTGTTTGCCTGTTTATCCATCTGTCAATACCCTTTTTCTCAGCAGCATTTGGAGGTATAAAGCTGAAATTAATATTAAATACTCATGTAATACTCAAGTCTGCTACATTCAACACAATCAATAGATAGAGTCGTTTAAAAAGGTAAATAATAATAATAATCTCCGTAACCGGAAAACCTGGGTAACCAGTTGTCCTAGAAATTTGAAATTTGGTATAAAGCTAGCCGTAAAAGCACAACCAACTTAATTTTTCATCAACCAGTCCAAAATGTGTAATTTCAATAACCAACGTAAAACACCCCACAACATTGATCATTTTTTCATAGGAGCAGGGCTCTATAGGTACTTCGTTTTTTTAGCATTAGAAATAAGGTAAACAATCTTGACGAGTCTTTTTATTGAAAAACGTTTAAAAAAAAGCATGTAAATGATCATATGTCCTTGTTAATTGTTATTGTTTTGCAGGTGGTAGGACCTTGTGCAAGGTCCGCCCGGATTGCTACCACCATCTTGCTCGCTAATCCTGCCGTGAAGCAGCAGTGCTTGCACTGTTGTGTTTCGGCGTGGAGTAAGACAGCCGGTGAAATTACTGGCACTTGAGGTATTCCATCTTAGGCCTCTAGGTTGGCAACGCATCTGCAATACCTGGTGTGCAGTTGTCTATGGCGGTGGTGATCTCTTATCATCAGGAGACCCACTTGCTCGTTTGCCAACCAGTCGAATAACAAAAAAAAAAAAAAGCCTCTAGGTTGGCAACGCATCTGCAATACCCTGGTGTTGCAGTTGTCTATGGGCGGTGGTGATCTCTTACCATCAGGAACCCACTTGCTCGCTTGCCATCCAATCGAATAAAAAAAAACTAAAAAAATATATTTGCTGTGACTTATTTTTCAAAAGTTTTTTTTTCAATAAAAAGACACGTCAAGATCGCTAACCTTCTTTCTAATGCTAAAAAAATGAAGTATACCTACTAACACTGGATTGCATAGATATATATTGTAAGAATCCGACCCGCATTCGGCTGAATTTTATTACATCTCCTGTTCACTTTCGTATGTATGATATGGCCGTACTGAGTTGTTAATATTCCGGTCCAGCCGTTTAGGCTACAGATAGGACCAAAGAAATACACAAATACATACATACTCGTGCATACGCTCGAGAAACATAACCCTCCTCTGGGCAGTCGGGTGAAAATAAGTATGTATGTATGTAAACTCTTTATTGTACAAAATAAGTAAACAAACACAATTGACAAACATTGAGATATATGTACAAAGGCGAACTTATCCCTTTAAGGGATCTCTACCAGTCAACCTTTGAGTGGATTGTGGATGCGAGGAGCATTCAGTTAGGGACAGACAAAAAGTGAGTTTAAAAATTAAAAGTTGGAAGCTACAATACAATATAATATACAAATCTATAAAATAATCCTAACATAAAATACACTACCTACTTTTATACAAATATACGCATATGCAAATAAAATATGAATATACGTAACAATACAAAAAGCAAAAGAAAAATTAATGTCTTCAACATTTAAGGAGAAGGTGCGAGCTACATTTTCTTCACACCCTCCCTGAACGATCCCACGGTAAAGGTACGGTACGGTAAAGTAAAGACTGCGCTTAACTCCATGGGTATCTAAGATGTCTAGTTAAAACTATCATTCCACGAAACACATTAACCCCTAGTACCCCGCCGTGTTAAAACCAATACGTCTCATCGCATGCCTACACTTGGAAGCATAAAATAGATGTAAACGCAGTGCACTGTGTTGCAACAAATTGTGTACACGTGTCGCTCGGAGCTTACACGCTACCGACGCATGCTGAGACCTTTTTTTGTAAGCAAGTGTAATGATTTAATTTAAGATTGCAGGATCTCATCTACATTTGTAATAAGTTACCGAGGTGACGTACATCATATATCCTCTATCTTTCTTCTATTTTGCATGTATATCGTCTGTTTATCTATAAAATCACAAAAACGGTTCCACTCACGATTATACCTAAGTCAGAAACGGTCCGACTAGTTTCAGTGCTGGGGATGCCATCTCCATGAACGCACTCACCTTTGAAGAAGGTCTTAAGAAAAGATCGAAACTAGTCAGACCATTCGTTGCTGACTATATAATCGTCAGTTGAATCGTTTATTTTTCGTAATTTATTAAATTTTGTCTTACGAGAGCTTAAGTAACTAGGTAATAGCTATAAGGTTAAGTAGCTAGGTAGGCTAGGTTTGGCTTGCCTGACCTTGTCCTGACGAATCTATCAAGGCAAGCCAAAACAACTGAGTTCAGAAAAAAAATGGACTGAAGATTTCTTTCGTAGCACACATACCTACGTAATCATAAACGCGTAAGAACATATTTTTGAAATCTTTTACGACGGCGAAATCGCGAACATACGTTAGAAGGTAATTCTAAATTTAACTAGGGATCTCTTCCAGCATCCATGTCGAATGTCGTGTCGAACCATAGTCAAAACTTTTTTTTCATCGCGTGCCGAGCTACCTTGCGCGTGACATCTTTATGCTTATCTGTGAGTAATTGAATTACAAGATGGCGGAACCGTTACCGTCTGTTGCCGTGGCGTGCGCACGGCGCAGCGAGCGGTCGTACCTAGGTTTATGCCTGCTATACACTGGCTGACTAAATCTCATTTTAAACTATTATCTTTAGATAAGCCTATTGAACTAGGCTTTATTGTCTTACATTGGAGTAACGTCACAATGGTTTTGTCATCACTTCTTTCTTTTTTTATACAGTAGGTAGGATGAGGATAGAAAGGGATAGTGACGTGAATCGCTATACCACGCGCCTATAAATCTGCCTAAAAGTTCATTACTTAATACTCAGTTTTGACGCATTTTTGAGATTCATTTTTTTGCGACGTCTTTACGTTACTCCCGGATTGTGATCGAATCGCTTAACGGTATAGTGCCTATTCAATTATTGGAATTATACCTTTATAGTTTTTGTGGTACTAGTCGGGGCAATGAACTTTTAGGCAAAGTTAGGCGGCGGAAGGTATATCGATGGGCGTTAGACAATACCCCTACGGTCACAGGTTTTCTGATATAATTAGAATCAACTTTACACATTCTTTTCTTCGATTTGATCGCTCAAAACATTGTTGTAAGTTGTAAGAAATTAATAGGCTGGTCTTTCTTTCTGTCTTTGTACTTTCTATATACCTACAATAAATAGTACTCGTATGACATCTATTTCACTGTCGACATATTAAATCTTCCTGTAGTATTATCTGTGGTATTATATGTTATCTGTGCTTCCTGGAATTCCTTTACCGAGAAGCCATGCGATCATCCCGCCGTGTAGAGCAGGCTTTATTTAATGACCTGTGTTGAAGTGTGCTGAAGTGTGAGTAGAGTACTTAATTTAAACGACAAATACCGCAAAATTAAATATGCAATGCAATTGAGGTTGTATTGTGGTACGAATATGGGATTTCAAATCAATACACGAGTCTCTATATCCTAACTTCCTTACTAGTACCTATCCATACTTCGACAGTAATATAATAAATGCGAATTGTCTATCTGTTACCTCTTCAGGCTTAAACCGCTAAATAGATTTGGGGGTATTAAAAAAATTCTATTAAGATTGGTTTTTTGGAATCTTTTTGTATTTTTTATTTCAATTCCAAATTTTTACTTTTACGGTCATCCCGTAAAACCTAAATTGAAAATAAAGTTTCTCGATGAGGGCTACGGCATAGATGTCGCTAGCGTCACTGCTTAAGTGGCTAAATAAGAAACAAACAAGCTGTGATATGTGGTGCATAGGAGAAATTCGTGTCTGTGCCGTTGACCAACAGTGGTGTAGCGGTATAGCACGCGGTACGGAATACCGAGGACCTGGGTTCGATTCCCAGTGTTGGTCTTATTTTTCTGGTTTTTCTGTGCATCTATATTTCAGTTTGTATTTTCAAAAATACTATTTCCAAAACTTTAATAAAAAAAGGTAAGTATGTACACTTTTTAGTGAAAATGCCCATAGATGTGGTTTGGAGATAGTTTTAATCCCGGGGAAGGACAAACGATAGTTTTGTCCCTGAAAATTACATAACTACTCTCCGTAAAGTAACGCCTGATTCAATAAATTATACCTGCAAAAGCTAATTGTAATTTAAATGCGGACGTACCTTTGCTTGTCTGTCTGTTATTACCTCTTTACGTTTAAATAAAAAAAAAAAATTGACGAAATTTGGTATAGAGATAGTTTGAGACCCTGGGAAGGAAATACAAAGAACAATTTTATCCCGGTAAAAAACAGAAACTAAATGTAGGTGCCTATATGTATTAGCCTTCGGGACGTTTTTCATTAAATGATTTTTTGAGCGTAAATAAATCCTGGTTCTTTCAAAGAGCCTTTGTGATCTTCCAAAATAAAACAAATTAGGTAGCGACTTGTAAAAGAAAAAATTGTAACTATCCTAATTATTCAACAAAAGGGAATCAACATACACATTTGAATGTTAAACGTACATGTACTCGTGATATTTCTAAAATTGCCAAGCTAAAACACAAATTAACCTAAATTAATTCGAAACTGAACGAACGAACCAGCGCAGCCATGTCTGCCAACACAACGGACGTAGGGCCATAATCCCACAAAGTGACGTCGTTTGCACTGCACGTTTGATCTCGAAGAGTGCTTTTAAATTAATTCCAAATTCAAAACTTGCTTGCCAGTCACATTTGTATGGGATATTGTTTTGTTTAAAATTTATGTGTTGTATTAATTTTTAGGATTCCGAGGTCCTATTGGAAACCGTTATTGTTTCGCCATGTTCGTCTGCGGATTAGCTTAGACTTAGTGCTAGAAAGCTGTTTATTTTCATGAGTAAGTATACCTAGACCTACATTATATAAAATTTTAACCACGCCGCCAAAATGGAGAATAAAATTAAAAAACGAGGGAAGTAAGCGTAGGTAAAAAATGTAAGTAAATTTCTAAATTTTTTTTTTAAGAAATTTAATTTTATAATTTTTTTCGAAAAACTCAGATGTACGAACACGGATTTGAACCTACGATCCTTGAGAAGCCATAGGTCAAACTCGGCCACCACGGCTCATGTTTCTACTTACCCAGTTTAGTGGGATGGACAGTGCAAAAGTGTTTGATGAGCAGGTTCATCTCAGTCAAAAAAACATTTTGATTCAAGAATCGTTATATACATACGGTAATTGCCAACACTACATTCTCTGTCATGATTCCAAATGAGCGAGCTCGCTCGGAGTTGACACATTTCGGCGCGGTCAAAGTATGGTAAGGGCTCATCTAAATTTCTAAATCTTTCCCAATAATCTGTTAAGTACTACATAAGTTAGGTTATCTTGTAAAATAGTACCTAGTGCTTGAACATTTATAAAAATCGACATAAAAAGAGGTGGACCGCGACACGCGTGCTAAAGACAACTAAATTGATTTGCGCGCCGCTGGAAGGTTATAATTTTCGCGCCAAGCGGTCGGCGCCATGCTGTGCCTTATTCGAACTCCGTTAACACGAACGTATTAATGTTATTTGGATGTTTTAATTTTAATGATGGTAACACTGTGGAAGCCGTGTTTGGACGTGCGCTCGGTTTGTGTGATATTCTGTGGCGTATAATTAATTATTGTTTTAATGAGTGATCCGGTGACGGCTGGAAATTGCAAGTATCGGTGAAAACATGGAGAGTTATGGTTGTACATATTGTGATCCAGAGTACCTACGTTACAGTTTCTGTGTAAATTTATTCATGATATTGTAAAAATCAAGCAGAGGAATGAAGGTTCAAATTCGGGCTCTCTGAGTTTTTCGAAATTCATTTGATATTTACCGCGAGTTTTATGGTGAAAGAAAACGTCGTCAGGAAACCTGCACAACCTTGAGAAGCTTAATACCATGTGTGACAAATTTCCAAACCACACTGGGCTCGCGTGGAAACTACGGCCCAAGCCCTGTCGTTCTGAGAGGTGGCCTATACCCAGCGGTGGGACGTAACAAGACTGGAATAGTGATGATGATGATGATGATGATTGTAAAAATGCAGAAGCACTAAGTAAATTTATTGTTTTTCAGCTTTGGACTGCGCTAGGCGTCACACTGTGGTTGCCCAAATCTGTCTCTCCTGCTCGAATGAATTCAAGTTCCTACAGTGTGCTTCATGTGCGAATGAGATGCACTATATCATTTCTATCGTGAGCGATAGAGATGTCCATAGCGGCGAATACGCAACACCAAGTGAAAGGCAGGCTTTACATTGTACCTGTATCCTTCAAGACATCTCGGAGCCTCGTCCAATTTCCCGCGCTGAAATATTCAGCGGCCATTAGCCATTCGTATTGTCCAATAGCTCTTCACTCCTGACAGCCTAGTGCTTGTAGCAGAAACAGAAAGCTCTTCAGAAAATTCAGAAAGAGAACATTTCAGCTAAAACATAAAAATTGCGTTTGGTTGTTTTTGCCCAATTACGTCAAAGAGACGTAGAGTCACTTAGTAGAATAGTACTTTTCGACATATTTTGCGTTGATGTTCAGTAATCTATGCAGCTTTATTATAGAAACTAAGTAGGTAACTATTTCAAACTGCAGGTATATTTAAGTCTTTAATAATTCCTTTTCTCCAAAGCTACTAATTTTCCATTTGCAATTAATCGCATGTGTAAAAAAAGTAAAAAATAATTCGGAAACTTAACCCCCTATCAGTCCATTACGTAATGAAGGATCGTTGTAATCCGCAGTGTTGCCAGTGTAAATAACCTGAGGCCAATCGAATGCAAGGGGGATTTTGAATTTGGCATCTTGTTTTTTTGTCTGTGGAAAGGATTTAGTTTTTAAAGTGGGAATAGAATGCATGCGTTATGGATTTTTGAACTTGGAAGCAGATGTTCAAAATATCACATCAGAGGCCGTATTGCCTAACGTTGCTGATACTCGCGATCGCAATCGAATGACAGTTTTTGTATGGGAAATCTGTCATTTGATTGCAATCGCGAGCGCCAGAAACATTAGGCAATACGGTCTCAGGTCATGTAACGTATATATCGACAACACGCCAAATAAAACACTGCTAAACTTTCGTGATTATCAAGTTCGCGAAGTGTAAGTACTTCTTACTACAGCCGCTGCATTAAGGATGAAACGTAGAGGCAATTTTTGCAATAATTTTGTCGCATTTAAGTTCCGATTATAATAAAACACTGCTTCATGATCGTATTAATCTAATCAGTACTTAATCACCTTTCCACTTTCCACCATTTTGGCGTGTTGAATATGTGAATGTGCTTAAATACGATCTTAAGCAGGGATTTATCTCGCTCGAGAGACTTGTAGTTCGTAAGTATGACCCCTATCTTTCAATAAACAATAGCATTAATTACACAACAAATAAGAAAAACTGTACACGCGTGAAAACCCTTGAAATTTTTCATTGTTTTCGCTTCCCGCTGCGTCGCAACCGTCGTATTCAAAAAAAGAATTCTATATTTTTAATTGGAACATATTCGCGGCGATCAATCGCACCAGCCAGTAGGGTTTTTATAGATGCGGGGTTGGGGCGGTTTTCGCCTCGAGGTATTTGGTTTTGGAGTGCACGCATATTGGAATAAGACAATCTCCGTCCCCTATAATAACTTGGGTAACAATGAGCTTCGTGAATGATTGTGTGTGGAGGACTTAAACCTACTCTGTGAACGGCCGGCGACAATGGGTGTTTTTTGTTCGAAGTTTTGCAATATATTGGCGCAGTTTTTTTTTCATACGCTTTTGTAACAAAATTCCAAAATATAATATATTACCGATCAAGCAGATAGATTTAAAGAATTGGAATCGGATGTTTAGAAAGTATTAATATCTAAAGTCTATTTATCAAATAAATTACTTACTGGCTTCAGTTAGTGTATACTTTTACTTTACCCAATCAAATAACATTTGTATGTAGGTTGGTTTTGAAACAATACCTCGTTTATTTTCTTTCAGGTTTCCTTAGGATCTCTAATTTTTTTCTAATTATAAATATAACCTGTACCTAGATATTACTCGGGGATAATGTAGCATATTCTAATGGTGAAAGATATTTTGAGTTTATTCGTACAAACACCCAAAAACACAAATCTTTCCTCTTTATAACAATAATTATATTGAACACGGAGGGCACTGTATGATTTTTGAGTGTACCTAGTCCATAGGTTGTACGTGTAGAAAGAGGTACAATATGCTCTGAAAAGAGTGACCTTGACGTCACTCGAGCAACGTTCAATCCTCCAATTTAATATAATAACAATAAAAAATACAAAAAGACTCCAAAAACCAATCTTAATTTGATTGCTTAATAGCGACATCTGTTGTCCGGGTGAGCGGTTAGTTCCAATGGAATGTTTGAAAGTTTCTCGATGAGGTATAAAACATAGATGTCGCTAGTTTCGCTGCTTAAGTGACTAAATGAGAAACAAACAAGCTGAGTATTTGTGGTGCGTAGGAGAAATTCGTGTCTGTACTCCTGTTCAGTGGTAGTGTAGGGGTATGGCACGCAGCACGGAATGCTGAAGACCTGGATTCGATTCCCAGCGCTGGTCTCTTTTTCTGGTCTTTCTGTGCATCTATGTTTCAGTTTGTATTTTCGATTTGGATTTTACGGGATGGATGACCGTAAAAGTAAGAAAATTTGGAATTGAAATAAAAAATACAAAAAGACTCCAAAAACCAATCTTAACATAGTTTTCAGTAAACATACATTTTAACAATTAAAAAAAATGCTTGCTCTATTCTTTGTTGAAACAAAGGCAATGTTCAACACATGTGCACAGCTCATTTGTTGCAAGAGTTCATGCATTCATGGTATTATGCCGTCCTTAATGCTAAGCTACCTAACGTCGTCGTGATAGCCGCAAGCCGACTGGCAACTACCACGCCCCTCCTGCCCCCCTGGTACTCTCACTGCGAAGTGGCTGTGCGTGCATGTTTATAACGTAGAGGTTCCCAAAGTGGTCCAGGTGGACCCCTAGGGCTCCACGGGAGACCAGACTGCGGTCCATGCTGGCCTGAAAATATGGAGGTTTTAGGAGTTTTGGGAATGTATAAGTAGAAATG
Organism: Choristoneura fumiferana; assembly: GCF_025370935.1. Classification (NCBI taxonomy): domain Eukaryota; kingdom Metazoa; phylum Arthropoda; class Insecta; order Lepidoptera; family Tortricidae; genus Choristoneura; species Choristoneura fumiferana. The sequence goes on along the minus strand of NC_133495.1, from coordinate 5,796,155 downwards.
TAGCAGCATGCAGCAGTCTACCGAAAACAGTAAAACTTTGAAAGTGGTCTACGAGAGAAAAAAGTTTGGGAACCTTTGGTCTAACCTAATAGATTGGTATTGCGTAGGTACTTTATAAAGAACAAATCGGTGTACTGCCTTTTCGGCGAAATATGTTTCGCCAAATTTCACTTAGCAACCAACCTTTCGCCGAAGTTTCATTTGGCAAACCAATCCTTGGCAATAACTTTGCTTCGCATTTTTCTTATTTCGCAACATTTTTATATTGCAAAATTTTACTTCATCACACTTTTATGTGGCAAACAATTATGTAGCAAATGATTGGCTAAGGCAAATAACAAATAGTCAAATAACATTTGGCCAATTTTTATACATAAGGTAGGTATATCAGTCATGATATATAATAAAATTAATAAATGTTAAATTATGTGGCGGTGAGCGAGCGAAGCGAGCGAGCAAGACGAGACTAGGCAGAAGCGACTTGGATAGGTTAGGTTCAGAAGGCTAAGGCGGGAGCGAAGCGTAGCGTAGCTTCCGCCTTAGCCTTCGATGTTAGGTTTTTTTTGTAACAGAACGGAAAAAATCATTGGCTTGCTTTTGCGTCCGTCTTACTTGCGATTGGCTCATTATTAGTTATATAACCAATCGTAAACGTGACGCAAATGTCAAAGTTGTCAAACAGACCTCACGATACCTCGTTTTTTTAGTATTAGAAAAAGAGTAAACATCCTTGACGGGTCTTTTTATTTAAAAACGTTTTTTAAAAAACAGTAACTATTACTTAAAATACCAAAAGCATGTAAATGATCATATGCCCTGTATTTTTCAAAAGTGTTTTTCAAGACCCGTGTGGTGTCGGTTTAGAATTACATTACACCTCTCCATTCCTTTTTTGGTATTAGAAAGAGGCGACTGAGGGTATTTTTTACGTAAAATACACTAAATACCAAAAGCATGTAAATGTCATATGCCCTGTGTTTTTCAAAAGCGTTTTTCAAGACCCGTGTGGTGTCGGTTTGTGTTACATTACACCTGTGTGTTCCGTGGATGTCGTAAGAGGCGACTGAGAATATGGGTCAAGTATATCGTAGGCGAAGGCTAGCACCTGTGTGTCGTGTGCTTTCTAATGCTAAACAGGCGTGATGTTTGAATGTGTGTGTGTGTGTGCGAATTTTTCTTATTGTTCTTCAGACATGTAGTCTTTGTAGTGGAAATGGAATCAGGTATGAAAGCTAGGCCTATTAGGACAATATTTGAGCCCTCGTGCAGTTTAAACGGCAAGCGGCGCTCCGCAGGTACCAGGCTGTCAGCGGCTCGAGGCGGTCACGACGCGACCTAAAGTAAACTTTACAATGCCGCAAAATGGGACTAGGTAGGATCAAACTGGGGTATTGAAGTTGCAATAAGATCAATATTGTCCATAATATTCGGGGTGTATAATGGGGGCTACTGTTTTCGCGCTCACCAGTTGGCGCCACTGTAGACACAGATCCTGCCTAAACTATAGTGGTTAGTTTGTTATTACGGGCGTGAAAACAAAATTTACATTTAAATCATATTTAATGCCTTAAAACCGTACCATAAAAATATCGAGCATGCCACAGTGTTGCGTAGTCCCTTTTTGTCTGGAAAAAAGGGAGGACAAAGGTTTCCGAAAGACAAAACTGTCTCAAAACCCAGGCATTCATTGCCCCGTAACGCATATTTGCCATAATTAATACCTGAAGGTATTGCAAAATATTCACAAAATTATTATAATTATAAATAAACCCACGTAGCTCACCCAAAAACAGTGACATTTGACACTTCGGAGACCTCTCACTACACTAGCGCCTCTAGCGGCGAATTAAATACGCAATAGCCCTCATTAAGGACTTTTTAACCCTCGAGGCCAAAAGAGAGGTGTTATAAGTTTGAAGCTGATATCTATCTGTCTGTGTCGTCGTAGGTATAGACAGGTTGCAAACGAGCACCTAGTGCCACCTGATGGTGAGTGAACACGCCACACATGGACACTCGCAAATATTGACAGATACGTTGCCAGCCTAATTAAAAAATAAAACTTCATGTTAATAAAACCCTTACTATAAGTAATATTATAGATGTCAAAGTAACTCTGTCCGTTACCTCTTCACGCTTAAACTACTGAACTGATTTAGATGAAATTTGGCATGGAGTCAGTTTGAGACATAGATAATTAGGATAATCATACCGAAAAAATTGCATAGTTCCCGCAGGGCATCGATAACCGAATTCCAGGCAGACAAAGTCATGGGCAAAAGCTAGTAAAAAGTCGTGGACCGAGCCGAGACGATTCTTGATCTTTTCAAAACCAACCAACACGTCTCAACAGCATTCAATACAATCCCAGCAATCATACAATCCTAACAAGGCATAATCAATCCAGTCGATTAAATCAACACAATAATTGACCATCTTAAACGTTCAATACGAAAGTGTTATTCAAAAACTTGTAAAAACGATTGCGAGAAATTACAACTGGCCAGTGTGAACGCGGCCTTCGATACGCGACTCAGCTCGCGTGCCAGTAATTGCCAGCGTTCCTTTTTTGAATAACTATCACGACTTTTTCGCTCCAAATACTCTTTTCTTTTTAATTCTGTTAAGGCATTCCTTGCATACGGCCAGGCAATTTGGGCGTTCGGAAATTTCAGGCATTTTGTTCGATGGTTATGCTCTCTGTGATATACGCGGACGGTAATGGCCGACAATGGACGATTATGATGTATTTTGGTTTTTGAACGTGTATTTAGGTGGTTTTATAGGGAGTTTTTGTAGCTATTTATTTAAAAGCGGAATATACATTCGCTTGACCACAATAACGCCTTTCAGTAACATACTCTGAAACTTTAGCATTATTTTAATTAGAATTAATTCATTTATAGGTCAACTGTAGGGAGTGTAGAATAAATAAAAAAAAGCCATCGTACTTTTTATTCGATTATGTCGTACCTATCGTTCTTTTTTTTATGCAAAAAGGCACGGCAAGCGGTATTTGCACCATACAGTCTTATTAAAACTAAAACACGTAAGTCATATAACATTTTCTTTACATAACACATTTATATATCTAATGAATTCTAATGTTATTACATTATTAATTTATTATCAGAGGTAACGGTTCTGTCTGTTATCATTAAAAGTTTCCCGTTGGCTTGAGTTCGAGGCTTTTGGAATAACAACAAAGTTGCTAACAACCTCTTGGGGTAACCTCCGCATAAATAGATATAGTTACCAAGATATAGATGTATATATGTTTGGAAGAAGCATGTTTAATCAAAAGTAGGTGGATACAGTGGTGGGGAGCGAACATTTTCCTTGGCCATGCTAAGTTGCGTAAGTTAGAATAAGAATAAAAATAATGTATTCGCTATTCGCAAAAACAGTTTTACATTACAGTACAGTTAGATATCTTCGGATGCAACGCTCTGTCGTCTGCCGTGGTGGCCTAGTGGTTTGACTTATGGCCTCTCAAGCAAAGGATCGTGGGTTCAAACCCGGCTTCACTCCTCTGAGTTTTTGAAATTCATCTACGAAATTACATTTGAAATACTGACCTTACGTAATAGTACATTAATGTCAAAGGGCAGTAAGAAGGAATTACGAACGAGACTCTATAGAAGTTCGAAGTGGAAGACTGAGGGCTTTCTGAGTAGAGCTTTGAAATACCTATATTGTCCGTAAAACATACAATATTCCGAATTTTTTACTCGAGTTCATTAAGCTTACAACAATTTTAGAATGAGGGCTACCGTTTTCACGCTCACCAGTTGGCGCCACTGTAGACAAAGTTGAAGTATAGTTTGTTATTACGGTCGTGAAAACAAAATTTACATTGAAATCATATTTAATACCTTAAAACCGTACCACAAAAATATCGAGCAAGCCACAGTAATGCATAGTCCCGTTTTGGTCGGAAAAAAGGGAAGACAAAGTTTTCCGAAAGACAAAACTGTCTCAAAGCACAGATATTCATTGCCCCGTCACGCATAATTGCCATAATTAATTTCAGGTTTTGCAAAATATTAAAAAAAAAATTCTAATTACAAATAAACCCGCGTGGCTCACCCAAAAACAGTGATATTTGACATTTCAGAGACCTCTCGCTACACTAGCGCCTCTAGCGGCGAATCATACGCGATAGCACTTATTATGTATGATACGGAGTCTTTGGCGTACGGGATACGTACTCTGCTTGGCTGCTTTAAAAAATATACCAATACTAAATTAATAAACCACGTACCCTTCTTTACAAAGTCGGCTAACCTCATCTACATTAAAAGCTCATTTTCTTTAGTAATGAAACACAAAATGTCGTTTCAGCGGTTCATTAAATAAATAAGTCGCTTTGATGATCAAAGAGGGATTAAATAATATCCAAATAATATTACACTCAAATAATTGTCCAGGCGTAGTGATGGGACTCGGAAGTTTTGCTATCGATAAAATACTCACGTATTGAAAAGTACCTAATGAAAAAAGATTTTTTTACACAGACCTAATAAAAATAAATCTTATAATAATGTCATGAAGACTTTGACATGGAAAACTTAGGTAGATTCTCGCTGTCATCGTTCATCCACCATTACTAGTACAACGGCAAAACCTACTAGAATCTAGTAACTAGCCAGCTAGCTAGTAGCTAGCCAGTGTCAAAATTGTCCTCCAATATTTAAAACACAGACAGAGCCATATTTAAAAAAAAAACAACAACTGTAGGTACAAAACGAGGATAAATTCTTTTTGAAAGTTGGTAGGTAGATACGAGTATAGTTAAAGTGAGAAAAGTTTTCTATGCCAAGTCTTCATAACTTTCAAATTGAAAATATAAACAGGATTTTAAGTACAATAAGATCTTAAAAATAACACACGAATCATTAAAATCTACCACAAATGGCATGATATAATAATAAAATAAGAATTGATATAATAATTATTTTTACTTGGTTTGGTCTGTATAAAAAAACTTTTTGATTGAAATATAGCCTAAAGTATGTTGAAACATTATGGAGTATATCGATATCGGCAATCGTACGTGTCCATCCCTCCCCTCCCTATAAGCCAGTGGGTAACGTCAGGGGAGCTAATCAAGAGGTTAGTTTGAGTGAAGTCAATGTTCTAGCATAAGTAAAGTTCACGGATTATCTTTTTTAAAGATAGGTATTAGGTATACTATCTAAAAATCTAATTTAAACCCTTTTATTATTTCGGATCCGCTTTTCTCACAAAGGTCTTTGGGCTTTAGGGGGAGGCCTATGTCCAAAAGTGGACGTCCAGCGGCCGATATGATGATGATGAATATTTGGGCGTGATAATCATTAAAGTGTGGCCCAGACTTTCCTGCACATATGGTTGGATACTGACATCTGATTCCCTCTCATAAAAAAAGTATGTTACTGATTCTGACACAATAAAGGACCTTAGCAAAATAAAGCGTAGGTACGTAGTGTATTCAAACACGATTTTTTCAAAAGCGCAGGTAGAGTCAAAAAAGGACACGCAAAAGGACCTATTTGTGATTTGTATTTTTTCGTCTTAATGACCAGATCGAAATCACAAAGGTCTTTTAAATTCTGTTAAAACACCACAAGGGTCCCCACAATGGTCGGGTGGTTGGGGTGGTCCTAATTGTGCCAATCGACCGTCATTTAATTATTTGGTGACGGAGGGCGCTAAACGAGCTTGTCACTTAGTGGGTAGTTTTTTTTTAATTCTGCTTTCGTGCTGTTGGACAAAGACCTCACCTCCATGCTTACATATTTTCGTCTATGCGTTATTACTGTTTTATCGGTGTAGTGAAAGGGAATGAGATGGTGGTGAATGGATTGTGGAAAGAGAAGGCAAATGCGATTATGATTGCGAGCACATCAGACAACATTGTATTTTGACGACGCGGATGCTTGCGCAGCTCGCGATCACATTCACCATCCCTTTCTACCTTCATCTTATATCGTGTGACAGAAAGAAATGATGTAAACGATATTTAATGTTTAATTTTATTTTTTTATTAGATGGTATGGTCCAGCAGTGGAGTAGCGGTATAGCACGCGGTGCGGAATACCGAGGACCTGGGTTCGATTCCCAGTGCTGGTCTTATTTTTCTGGTTTTTCTGCGCATCTATATTTCAGTTAGTATTTTCAATTTAGGTTTTACGGGATGACCGTAAAAGTAAAAATTTGGAATTGAAATAAAAAATACAAAAAGATTCCAAAACACCAATCTTAATTTAATTGATGTACAAAGGTATATAAATGATGAGAATAAATTGATAGGCAATTATTTATTTGATGTGCAATTAATAATATTCCATAAATAAGCACCAAAATTATTTGATTAAAATGTGTTGTGAAAAAAGTCTTATGACATTTTATCCAAGTTTACCTAAATAAAGACTCATTTGCTTGACCGCCTTCTAAATTGATTTGCAACGCTCTTCCGTTTACACGTCAATAACACAATACCGCAAAAGAAAACATTTTAAATTCAAACTTTTTGCTTTAATTCACCTTTAAGTTTACTCAGCCACTATCAAAAAATTTGAAACAAATCAAAATAGACTTTATTTCAAAGATTTAAAAGGTACGACATGTGCTTTTAGTGGAGGGTTTTAAATTTTTTATCACTGGCACGTTTCAACTTTGTAATATTTTTTAAGTGGCAACATTGCACCCACACCTTTTGGACAACTCTAGTCCATTGTGTAATCTATACAGACAGTATTATACGACAGAAAAGATGCAATCGAGTTGAAAATCGAAACCCCTTTATTTCGCTACATTTTTGTTCCTTTAAATGGATTAATCGATCCTTCAAAATGTTCTCAGGTGCAATCGTTTTTTTTTCCAGCAAAAACATGGCACGAAGTCTTACAGTTTCTGGGGTATTGATCGCTCTACAAATGAGATCGTCACCATTTATAATTAAGATTTTGCAACGAAACTTGACATGACATCGGCAAAGTGCCTCGCGGCAAAAGATTTGGAAGAAAAAAAAAGAAAAAACTAACGAAAAAGGCGTTCAATAGTGTTATTTATCTGGAACAAATAGTTCTAGAGTTAACGAAGTACCAAAAGAGAAGAAAGGAAAGTTTGAAAACCAAAAGTCCATGCGGCATTACTATGCTGCATCACATACCTATCGTATTACAGATACTGTGGACCAAAAGGTTATGTTATGTACACTGGGTACTTAGAATAATTTTGCAGGTGGTAGGACCTTGTGCAAGGTACGCCCGGATTGCTACCACCATCTTGCTCGCTAATCCTGCCGTGAAGCAAAAATTTTTTTAAAAGGTTTATTATTATTATGAACAATGGAACCCCAAAATTATATTAAAAAATCAACTAAACCTAACCTTTACAAAGCGCGGAAAACATTACAAGCGAGGTAATGAAAAAAAGTACAATTCTTTACGAGAAAAAAAAATGGAAAAAATTAATAAAGCTGTCAGATTCGGAGAGCCAGTGCTTGAATAACATTACGGGGGGCCACCTTTGAAATACCTTTGTACAACCTCTAAGGGTCCCAAATAAGGTTATTTTTCCTCGTTTCTTCAGGTAAAATGAACGTTGGCTTTCTTTTCATCCCAATGTTTCGTTTCTATTATAGAATCCGCAAACAAGTCTCCCTCAAAAGAAGTAGAAGTTCGCAAAAATGTAATTTGGAATAACAAGTCGGTTTTGATTTCGTCCCCCTAAAAGGGAGGGGATGGGATGGACCTGTAATAAAAAGAGGGGTATTTTTTCGGATGTTTTAAAAATGTTTATGTATTTTATTACGTAGATTATTAAACGGGATTGTGCTGGGTGCCTTACTGCTGCTGCAAAATTGCAGTAACGAAATTGAGGTCTTCGAGGTCAACTTAATTAATTAAAACATTGAATAGGTATTGCTAAAATTACCTGGACTACTCGTCCATATTGCATGATTATTACTAATTTGTCAATAATGGGCAAGCAACTGTCCGTTACTTGCTTCCTTCCTTTAGGTACGTTAACATGCTTATACCTACCTAGGTACTTTAGTTAGTTTACTTAGACCTTTCTTAGATCTAATCTAAGTAAATTATATGGTATCTATACACCATAATTGTTAAATCCAAAAGCTTTATTTATTTTATTCATTTTGTAAGTTTAATTCAACGATGACATGGTTTTATTTATATTCCTTTAATATAATTTATTGAAGCATTTTAAAAATTTGCATGTCGCGCTGTCGGCTGAATACTGTGACTGTAATTTAATTACTTAAGATCTTGTAAACGATTCTAGCAAATAAACATTTACATAGGTACTTTACTTAATTCATTTATTTTGCCATAACCAATTATCTACATTTATTTTAGTTTTAATTTAGGTCCTTATATATTAGCTTTAGACCCTGTTAAGGTGTGGTGCTGAGTTAAGGCACTTACCTGTTGTTATATTTATAATTAACAAAGTCTGAAAAATATTCAATTCGATAAAATCACAGAAGTAAATTCTTAATATCAAAATTACTTTGGAACAGACAAGGAAACTAACTAACTACCTGGGTGGAACTTTTTCATAGTCAATATCTCGAAGATTTCTTTTCACTAATTCGTTGCGTCACGTTTGTCCGATCCGTCACGGATGTTGGCATCTCTGCTCCAAAATTCAAAATACGAACTTGCTATAATTTTGTCCCTCTTACTTGCCTACCAAATACTTTAAGCGTGAACGGGACGGCATGTTACGAATTTGGAATTTTGTATGCGGCCAGGTATGATACGGGACAACCTGTACGACCTGTGTGTTACCACGGAGATTTAAATTTCACGGTTTTTTCCAATTGCTTGCGTAATAAAGTAATCTACGTGGGAGTAGGGAAAATAAATAGAAAGAAGGCATTCTAAAATGAATCCGGAATATAAAACTCGTGGAAAATTTTAAATGTAATTTCGCACATGAATTTTGAAAAACACAGGGGACATAGTCCAGATTTGAACTTACAATCCTCTGCTAGAGAGAATCGTGGTGGTTTTAGTCACTTTGCAACCCTACGACTTCCAAGATTGAGAAAAGATCGTAACAGCAGTTCACCTTGGCGGGACACTGCCGTGCCCCTCCAGATCATTATACTGGCATCTCTGATTACAACAGTTACCCAGAAATTAATTAATGCTGACGTCCTGCTATGTATTTATATACCTATACTATTTAACGTGTAGGGCCCTTGCGTAGACTACGGGTTCCGTTACCTTCCGTACCCTCCCGACGCATAAAAGTGTCGTAACTGCAAATAGGTTTAGTTACAAGTTCCAACAAAGCTCCCTCCAACAGCAATTCCGTTTTAGCGCTTTAATCCAACTCTAGTACGAATAAAAGGCATATTTCGTTCCCCGACGCTCGCAAAATTGTCATCGCAAATAGCTTTCGCCTTGGGCTACAACACTGGTTAGAATTAAAAAGTTACAAACGTCAAATACAAGGCAACGTTACGAACCTTACCAACAAACTCCATGGTTCAAACTCCTTCGTAGTAAAACCGTGTTCGGAATTCGAAATTGTAACAATGAAACTGCCAGCATTGCACACGTAAATACGATTCAGCGTAACGCTTTTCAGTGTTGGATTTAGTGTTTAATGAAATAAGGTCCGAACTCGTTTGAAAGCAAAATCTGAACTTGAAAATCGTCGCCTGACGCTCGATATCAAATAAACATTATTGCAATTACGAAACGCCCAAAGCGACGTCGAAATTGATATGGGATATTTACCTGTATATTAAGGGATTAAGGTTAGTAGTTGTGTGGGAAGTTTTTGTTCTTAGGATTTTCGCCGGGGGGAGCGAAAAAGATGACCGGATGGGGTTTTTAGTACGCGTGCAAGGGACAGCGATATGGCTCGGAGCGCTGTGATTGGTCAGGAAGGCCGCAGGCTGTGAACAGTAGCCCGCCCTATGTCTACTGTAAACTGTGACGCGCTTTTCGCAGAACTACGCTACTGAGATGCTGAAAAGTTTTCGTCTATTATTTTGTCAAAGAAATATTTTGTCGTATTTTGTTGTTATATTTTGATAAAAAGTAAGTAGTACGACGATTGAAAATAAGTTTTATGTTTACCGAATGTGTAAGTGAATGAAGAATTTTTTCAGAGTTGAGAGTCGTAATGTATACGTAAGTAAAAGGGATATTAATTTATAGTCTCGCATGCATAACTCGCATTAAAACAAACTGTAATCAGACAAGCTCTAATCTATCTCATAAAAAATAGATATTTTTTTGCAGAAGTACACGCGAACATAACAAATTAATTAAAAGCTTGTATAAAGGAGCCTCCACGCGTTTCAGCGTTCGACGTCGAAGTGTTTGGGCTTGTCAATAATGTGAATGTGTAGTAGGAAAAGTAAGTCAGTTAGGACTTTTATTTAACAAAAACAGAGATATAGTATCTTAATTATTAAGTTAATTGACTCTGATCATATATAGATTTAATAGAAAACTAGGATTAGAGACCAAATGTGTTACGGGTGTTTTGTATTCAATGTTAATGAAATGCACAATGTTAGTTTTGGGAATTCCCATAAGACTTTAGTAAAATTCTGGAATTTCTATTTAACTGTTTACGCGTGCGAAGCAGCGGGTAAGTACTAGTCTCGAATATATGTTTTATTAAAAAAATGGACATTCAAAATCAAAGGACCCGTAGGTTGTATAAATAAAACATTTTGCTTTTTATATCGAGATTGTCTCAGATGGCCGTTGGGGCTGAAAAGTTCAATAATGGAGACTGCGGATCGGCAAGCGCATCGTAGAATGTCCACCAACGAGATTGACAAGATGACCTCATTAAATAGTTCTTATTAACATAGTTCTTAAGTTTTTATTGTTACTAACATGCTATGGACCAAATTAGTTGTCTGATAATAAAAACATTTTTTATAAAGCCGTGAGTTCACGGTGGATGCAGGCCCCTTTCAACGGAAGAAACTGGAGGTCTATGGTGGTCCATGTCTGAAATTCCAAAAAAGATTACAAATAAAACGGATACAAAATTCAAATCTATTGTCAAAAAGACATTAATATCTAAGGCGTATTATAAAGTTAATGATTATATAATAATTCCGATCCGCATTAGCGATCTCTTCAAATAGCGAACCTATTGTGTTAAAAATGTATAGATATCATTTAATAACAATGTAAATCTGTTTAAAAAAATATACCTTGTTGAGTTTATTGCCGGATTCTTCTCAACTAAGGTTTTTTCCGAACCGGCGGTAGATTTTTTTTGACATTCATAAGTGCTTATTGAATAAAGATATTTTGACTTTGACTTTGACAGTGGACGTCCTACGGCTGATATGATGATGATAATTGAGATATAAAATTATTCGTCCATCTCAACTTTACCCTAATATCACTTGCCCCCTTATCCTATTCTATCCCCCGCGGCGACACCGAGGGCGCCGTCTTAGCTCGGGGCGGGGCGCGCACACATTCACACGTGTACGCAAGCGGGAAACTCACGCACACACATATAACAAACAAATTTCGAACACACGCATACATAACTAGAGCTACATGAATACGTTTCACGTTCTCAGGATTTTTTTGAATTTCGAGTTACACACATGCGTAGGTATAGATGTAGGTATTTAGGAGCTCGATATGTGTGGGTATTTGATAGTTTATAACTAACTAAAGGAATTCTAATAGGAAATTTGAAACCTAGTGGTTTGACCTATGGCCTGTTAAGCAGAGGACCATGGGTTCAAACCTCGGCTGGCATTCTGAGTTTTTCGGAATTTATGTAGGAACCTACCGAATTACATTTGTAATTTGTCACGAGCTTGACGTTGAAAGAAAACGTCGTGAGGAAAACTGTACACACTGGCGAAGCAATTCAATGGTGTTTATTAAGTTTATTAGGGCCCAGAGCGGGAACTAACAGCCCAAGCCCTTTCAATCCGAAAGGAGGCTTAGCAGTGAGATGTTTTTATAGACCGAATATTACATGACAGGAATAATTTTCTTTAGCATATAACTAGCGTTTAATGTTCTATTTTCACAATTCTCTGATTTGTCTGACAGGTAACAGTTCCTGCACTGATATGTGCCACAGCGTGAAAAATATCTGACGTCCTACCAGCCCCTACAGAATTAGAGTTGTATCAGTTGTTTGAGATGTGGCGCTAACGTCGCATGCTTCGTATAAGCTGGACCCAGAAAGTAAGCAACGAGAAGGTGCTACAGTGTGCTGGTATGACCCGGAAATTATTGCACGCCGTCAAAAAGCGCTAAATCGAATATCGGGGGCACGTGTTGCGCCATGACAGGTATCAGCTGCTGCAACTAATATTGATGGGCAAAATACAGGGAAAGCGGCGCCCTGGCAGGCGGAAGAAATCATGGCTGCGGAATATTAGGGAGTGGACCGGGAACAGCAGTGCAGAGCAACTGTTCCGGGTGGCTCAAGATAGGGAGAAATATTAGGGAGTGGACCGGGATCAGCAGTGCAGAGCAACTGTTCCGGATGGCTCAAGATAGGGAGAAATATTAGGGAGTGGACCGGGATCAGCAGTGCAGAGCAACTGTTCCGGATGGCTCAAGATAGGGAGAAATATTAGGGAGTGGACCGGGATCAGCAGTGCAGAGCAACTGTTCCGGATGGCTCAAGATAGGGAGAAATATTAGGGAGTGGACCGGGATCAGCAGTGCAGAGCAACTGTTCCGGATGGCTCAAGATAGGGAGAAATATTAGGGAGTGGACCGGGAACAGCAGTGCAGAGCAACTGTTCCGGATGGCTCAAGATAGGGAGAAATATTAGGGAGTGGACCGGGATCAGCAGTGCAGAGCAACTGTTCCGGATGGCTCAAGATAGGGAGAAATATTAGGGAGTGGACCGGGAACAGCAGTGCAGAGCAACTGTTCCGGATGGCTCAAGATAGGGAGAAATATTAGGGAGTGGACCGGGAACAGCAGTGCAGAGCAACTGTTCCGGATGGCTCAAGATAGGGAGAAATATTAGGGAGTGGACCGGGAACAACAGTGCAGAGCAACTGTTCCGGATGGCTCAAGATAGGGAGAAATATTAGGGAGAGGACTGGGATCAGCAGTGCAGAGCAACAGGCAACTGTTCCGGGTGGCTCAAGATAGGGAGAAATTTTCAGAGCTAACGGCCAACCTCCAGTAATGGAGTGGCACTTTCAGAAGAAGAAGAATCAGATATTTGTACATGCTTTGTTGTATCAGATATTGGTGCTGGTTTACAGTCACCAGCACTTCATCATCATCATCATATCAGCCATAGGACGTCCACTGTTGTAGGTACATAGGCCTCCCCCATAGTCTTTCAGTTGTCTCGGTTGAACCCGCGACTTTAACCAGGTCATCAGTCTATCTCGTTGGTGGACGTCCTACGCTAGCACCAGCACTTAGTTATAAATTATTCGCATGAGATTTAAGAGCTTGTCAGCAGCTAAAATGTAAAAGATAATGCCTTCTACCTACCCAAAAAAGTGTATTTTCATAAAAGTGTACTTAGTGCGTTATGGTTGTCATCTGACGAAAATATTATAAGTGGAATGATAAAATTCTATACAAAGTTTTAAGTCTTTAAACGTAACATTTACATCAAAATAAACCTACTATTTGCTAAGAATTAAGCAAAATCCGCTATCATCCAATTAAAATAAATCTCTTTTGAAGCAAAACACAATAATTTAAAGTTAAATAAGAAGGCAGGTTGGAATAAAGACGGGGCACAAAGGTCCTGTTGTAATTATTTCTGCAAAAGTTTGCCGTTACGCGCTGGGACAGAATAATGTGGATATGCCTAATCCACAGATGTGACTTATTTGAAATAAAAAATTATAATTTAAATTAAAATAAACTAAAATTATGATTTAAATTTATTATTTATTTTGTATTTAAAATGTAAAATACCTACTTCTATTTTGTATTGAAAAGCTCATTTAAGAAAAACATTTTGTACTTTATTTGAAAAAACTTTTGGATATATTTTGTATTTTTAAAAGGCAAAATACTTTATTGAATCAGGCGTTACTTTGCGGAGGTCCATATCAATCCTACTAATATTATAAATGCGAAAGTTTGTAAGTCTGTTTGTTTTTTTTTTTATTTGTGTGTTTGTTTGTTATTCCATCACGTCTAAACCGCCGAACCGGTTTCGATGAAATCATGGGGTAGTTTTTATCCCAGAAAATCGCTTAGTTCCCGCGGGACAATGAAAACCTAATTCTACGCGGACGGCGTCACGGGTAACGGCTAGTACCTAAACTATAAACAAGCTTGCTCACCCGCGACCTTATGATAGCTACGTCTATCCAACAAATATGTGTTCATGCAGCTACTCCACCTCCACACTGTAAGAACACACACGCATTACACAAACCCAACTATCACCACTACCACTACGCTGACGCGTTTCGAACTCAACCGACTTCATCCCCAGAGGAACATGGTGAATAGAATATGGATTGATTTGTGTGTGTTCTTACATTGTTAAGGTGGAAGAGCTGCATGAACACACATTAGTTGTATAGACGCTATAAGGTCAAAGGTGAGCAAAGTAATTATTTAAGGGTCATGCTGTAGGTAGCTAAAGACGTAAACGTGCTCAGAAATACCAATTAACTTAAACTGAAATTACAGGTTCTTGTAAAAAACATTTTTATAAACAAGGTTTACAAAAAATCTTATTTGGAATAAATAAATGCGAAAGTAAATATGTTTATTTGTATGCTTACATGCTTAAAGTACTCAACCGATCCTGATGAAATTCGGTATGGAGATAGTTTGACCCTGAGGAACATAGAATACTTTTATCCCGGAAAATTGTGCCTATAGTTCTCGCGGGAGTGCGATATCGCGGGCAACAACTAGTCAAAAATTTATTGAAAAGTTAGTAGTATTGGTATTTATATTAGACATATCCACATATCGCTGTCCCTCTATAATGTATTCTTGCCAAATGTTAAATATGTATTCAAAAATCTTTTTATTTGTATAAATATACTGGAGTCCTTTTTAGGCAGCACTGTACCAATAAAATTCCCATGGGTTTTTTTAGTTCTCTAACTGCAAGTTTTTAAAATTGCCCTAAATTCTAAGTCAAAATCTTGTTCAAAAATATTTAGATAGAATTTTTATACCTAAGTTAAAGAATAATTACTACAACTAACAGAACAAAACTAACAGAACAGTTGTTCGTTAAATATATATTCTGACTCTGACGAACAAAAATATCAGATAAATTTTATAATTTAGAAGTAAGTAGCGTTTGCACTATCAATAAATTAAAAGAAAAAAACTCTACTCGTACTTGCTGACTTCAGTGCTGCGATATAGCGTTATAGGATTTTTTACTGACTCAGCGCTTCGACTGTAGTGTAGAAGGGAGGATCATTGAAAGGTCCTCGGAAAGATCATGTCTAGTCAGGTGTCTAGTCACCTTTTTTTAATTGAGATTTTAATCTCAAAATGTAGAGCTCGCAAAGTACCTACTATGACTTTACATTGAATTAAATATGGATATCTGAAAACAAAATATAGTTTTTTCACTTTTTAAGAAATGGTAACCATAGTAATTGTTCATTGTTGTGATGACTGATGGATGACTAACTTTCAAACCGCTTTATCTCAGAAACTTGCTATGATCTATGACACAGGACGGAACTCTTCAACGGTTAATGGCATCGACTTGAAATTTGGTATGCAAATGCAGTTTGGGTGACAGTATAAGTACAGTCAGGAAAAAAGCTTTAATACAAGCTTTTTTTTTTTTACCAAAAACTTATTAATAGAAGAAATTAAAAAAAAATAACAAAATAAGGAACACATTCGAAACAAGGAGCCATGTGATGAAGCACAAAACAGGCGCTGGATCAGCGTAATACTACGGAAAGCTGCAGCGCTAGTATTTTGCCAGTAGGTGTAGTATTCAACAACCTTGATTCCCAGACAAAAAGGGAGAAAATGCAAGAAAGAGGAACTAAATATGCCCATAGTAAATTGTTGCCGTACGAGTACTCACGAGTATCAAACGTTTTATCTCAAAAAATACCTGTCTCAAAGCTGTGAACTCCTTTACTTTCTACCCCCTTGTGGATGCGTACTGGATGGAATGCGTAATTTACACACACAGAAAGAATTTGAAACGCGACTGAATTTCTCACGCACAAATTAAGCATCCCACGGTTGCCACAACACCGAAAATTAGCGTCAACAGTCGTTATGTTGGTATGATTGGAGATCGCTGCCGACTTCTACCAAATGAAGTGAATGCATGTAAAGGCTGTGCCAGACATGTGTGCGTTTATTCAAAGCGTTTTCAAATTCTTCGGAATATTTCAGCAAGTTGGGTTTGTTTGACTGAGCAACGCTGTGAATTTTTTGCGGGACTTTTTAATCGTGGCGAACTAATGTAACAATGATCAATGTTGTTGGTAGGATTTTGTTCATTGAATTTATGATGTTTTATTGTAATGTTATGAATTTTTAAAACCTAAATCGAAAGGAAAAAATATGATTTATTAGTATATAATGGTTTATTAGTAATAATAAAAAATTATCACCAAATTTCAAGTTCATTTATGTGAATACGAAATAAAAAAATGCATGTGCGGTAAATTCTGTCTTATGAATTCCTTTTTGTTCCAATTATTTTTAATATATGAAATTAAGTTTTATCTACTAAAGAGCTCTAAATATCTATATCTCGCTCGATGGGGCAGGTCAAAAAATTTTTTTCTTGCCCACTTTAGCTTTGTGGAAGATTGAGAGAGAGTACTTTTGGTCTGTTTCCAAGTTCGTTGTGCAGTGGTGTGGCGCCGCCTTTAAAGCAGCTCGCGGCCATCATGACTAGAGTACACGAGCCCCCGCGGCATGCGTGGACGCATGTGGATCGCAGGTAGTGTTACCGTCAGCCCGTCAATATTTATACTATTATAATATAAATAATATATTATAATATATAAGTATACCTACTGTAAGTGCATAAGGAAAATTATGAATAAAGAAAAAAAAATATCATGAAATGTAAAAAAAAAAAAAAAATTACTCCAGAATTTAACACGCCCCCCATTTCACCAAGCAACGTGACAAGTGACAATTATATTATATTTATATTTTATATTTATATATTTTATAAAATTTATATTCTTATATAATTTATATTTTAATATTATAAATGCGAAAGTAACTCTGTCTGTCTGTCTGTTGCGCTTTCACGTCGAAAACACTGAACCGATTTTGATGAAATTTGGTATATAGGTAGTTTGAACCTCAAGGATCAACATAGGATACCTTTTATTCCGGTAGAGGGCGCCACCGCGCGATAACTTAGATCCGTGCAGACAAAGTCGCGGGCAGAAGCTAGTTATTTATTGAAATGACAGATATTTTGTTACCATTGTTTTTACACCTAAATTGGACGGACAAGGAAAAATTACAAACAGCCAACCACCACTGACTACTCTGTAACTCACATTGTTTGAGAAAAGCACTATACAAACCTCGGCCAGAATAGGGATTGCTGGACTCGTTTTTTCCGTCTACCCCGAACTCGTCCATCAATCTCTTGCTTCATGGCCTCTGCAGTAATGTACTATTGTATGTAGACTGGGCCAAATTTTGTGCCGGTGAGTATAATATATTTTCTGATATTTTTTTCCCAAGACACTACTTAATTACAGACTATGTTGTGAAACAAGAAATGTTTTTACTACTCGACATATTTGTAGATGTGTCGGTAAATCTTGACATGAAATTAAAGCTGTGTCAGGGTTGCGTTACATTTGTAGTGTTTCGTGGTGTACTTACGTATTTTTAACCCCTCACACAAAAAGAGGGGTGTTATAAGTTTGACCGCTATGTGTGTCTGTCTGTGGCACCGTAGCTCTTAAACGAGTGGACCGATTTGAACGCAGTTTTTTTAAATTTGAAATCAGGGTTTCTAGCGATGGTTCTTAGACATGTTTCATCAAAATCGGTTCAGCCGCTTTTGAGATTGATCTTTGAAGTGACAAAGTCAGGGGTTTTGCAACTTTTGTTGGTTAGGTTAGGTTATATCAAAATGACTCCCTGTAAGTTAGTAATGAAAGACCCAAGTCCTCCTACACGTATACATACAACTCAGCTGGGCAACTGTACTGTCACGCGTGTAGGAGAGTATTTAAAAGTAAATTCGGCCTAGCCATATTAGATAGAGCCCACAATAGGCGTCTTAATTCATAGAGGATAGTTTTGTGGGGTCGCCGTCATCGAAACCGATGAGGAGGACTATAATAATGATAACAATAATAGTACAGTGACATAAGTGGCTAAATAATGATTTAAGTCATGGTACCTTACAGATTAATGTGTAAAGAGTGAGCAGTATTGCATGACATCAGTGCTCACTAACTGGGAGGTGTTGCAACCAAAGACAAACTTTACGCGAGCTTCTCCCACTAGCCCTTTCTTAATGAGGACTAAAAGACAGAAAAAATATCGCTAGATGGCGTTAGTATCGTGATGTTTTTTTGACGTTACGGTCTTGCTTGCAATTGGCTAATAACTAAATAGGGGAGACCGAGGAAAGTTGTGACAGAGGAGAGTGGGAACTTAGCGAGCTCGCAACAGCACGCGTTTGATAGCTCGAGACTTGAACTAAAAAACGAGCGCTATTGCGAGCTCGCTAGCAGTTAATAAGTTCCAAAAAATCGACGCTGTCACAACTCTCCTCGGTCTCCCCTAAGCCATATTTAGGTGGTAGGACCTTGTGCAAGGTCCGCCCGGATTGCTACCACCATCTTGCTCGATAATCCTGCCGTGAAGCAGCAGTGCTTGCACTGTTGTGTTTCGGCGTGGAGAGTAAGACAGCCGGTGAAATTACTGGCACGTGAGGTATCCCATCTTAGGCCTCTAGGTTGGCAACGCGTCTGCAATACCCCTGGTGTTGCAGATGTTTATGGGCGGTGGTGATCTCTTACCATCAGGAGACCCATTTGCTCGTTTGCCATCCAGTCAAATAAAAAAAAAATATATATTTCACCTGTCTTTTAGCCCTCATTTGGTACTTTTAAGGAAGGTTTGCTCTGTGTTGCTTACTCAATAATCTCGCCCCTCTTCACTGGTTTAATATCAAATCGATCTGACTGTAGTGTAGACAGACCCATCGGAGTGATTGGCGGAACCACATTCCCAAATTTTGTAAAACGTGCGTTTGGGAATTTGGCGCTCGCCTAAGGCCGGCCGTGCACGGGCCTAAGGCAAATAATTAGGTCGTGATCCATTAGGTTGTTTGGTTTAAACGTGTGAATGCAGCCTAATGACGTTTGTTGAATATCTTGGAGTCGTGACGTCGTTAAGTTTTTGGGCGCATGCGTGGGATGGGAAGAAATGGTTATTTATCAGGCGTACTTCTTCGAATGCCTATCTATTACTGAAGGTTGGCAGTCCGGTTTGAGAGTTTTGTACCTGGCCTTATATTACGATGTGCAAATTTTGAACTTCGTGTCGTCGGGGGTTAAAATCGATTTTAGCTTAGTTTGATATAATGAGCTGATTTGAATTTTTTTTCTGTTAGTGTGAAATTATATGCTAGGCAATACTGTATTTCTGTGGACATCTGTCATTATCTTTTTGTTTAGTAACTAAGTCTCATTATAATGTACTGTGTTGCTGTCGATATTCCCCAAATAAAACAATATAAATAAATGCGTTATAGGCTTCAAAGGACAGACCCGCAACTAACTTACTTATAACTTAGTTCAACACCTAACTAAAATCCTTATCGCCTTAAAGAAACTCGATTTCCCTGACAAAATAAACTAAGGAACTGGATAAACCCGGTTCCGGGGAAACGCTCCGCCGTAAATTGTTATTTCCGGTCGGCCGGTCCATTTCCGCCAATAAGCCTCCTTCCGGCAGGTGGCGCCACTATTTAGTTTGCTCTACCGCTTCCAGTGTCAAACTTTTTTTTTAAAGTATCGTTTAATCGAAATGATAGTGGGTATTTTACCAGGCTTTTTCGGCTTACACATTTGTCCATTATGTTAAAAACTATTTTATAACTAGCCGTTACCCGTGACTCCGTCCGCGCAGAATTCGTTAATCGCTATCCCGCGGGAACTATGCAATTTTCCGGGATAAAAACTATCCTATATAAATGTTTTCTTTCTTTCTTGTAAACATAATAAATTGCAGGACAACTATTGTAAAGCAAATTCAATGGTGCATGTGAAGTTCCCAATCCGCACTGGGCCCGCGTGGGAACTATGGCCCAAGCCCTCTTGTTCTGAGAGGAGGCCTGTGCCCAGCAGTGGGACGTATATAGGCTGGGATGTTGGGATGTTGATTGTAAAGCAAATCGTTACGAAATGCCTAACAACGCTAACATACTCGGAAACGGAGGAGTTACTGAATACATGCTCGTACAAGTGTTCCGAAAATAATGTCTAAACACACACACACACACACACACACACACATTTGCATGTCTCTCTCTATATAATATTAAGCTTTCAACGTCGGTAATCTTTCTTTTCTTTATTTCTATTTTATATGTATCTGTTATGATAGTAAGTACTTAAGGAAATCACTCATGATGTAAACCGACTCTCCGGGTCCCGAGATACAGGCTCAGCCTAGTTTGGGGTCCGCCGGGCACTGCTAATTGTATTTCGTGTTTGTTACATAATGAACATTTTCATTTCATTTCATTTTCATTTCTTTAACAGTTACGTCCTACGGCTGATACGTGCTCCGTGCCGTGCATGGCTCGCGACGGCGACGGTTGGTGAACCTGCTAGTGGGCATAAATTTTCGATACAAATAATATATTGTTTGTTGCCCGACCCGTTCCTATTACGGTGATGATATGATGGGCGTTTTTAAACAAACGTATTGCTTTTTCTACAAAAAATTATTTTTTTTTTTATAAAAAAACCATGAGTCAGTTTTGTGACGCCCAATACCGAGTTTATGAAGAAAACGTCACAAAACTGTCATTTGTTATTGGGACATTTTTTAAAGCATTTTTTGAGCAAGGAAAACCATATATTTTCGAAATAAAAAAAACCTACACTTTTTTGTGAAAATGCCTTGATACGGGTAGTGGGTTTAGCGGTTAAATGGCGTTTTACTCGTTTATGGTCCGATTCAGAGAGTTAGCGTCAAACACGGTGCATCGCTTGAATTGAATGTTCAGTGCGACGGAACACAGATGAATTGTTATTTAAGCCGCTATTGATCCGACCTCCCGGCTCCACCTACGAGTATCCATTGAAAGCCTAAGAACAAACAGACAGAGCGAAAAAAATATTGATTATTTTTATCATAGTTAATGTGCGCATGCACCCGGACCGATGGGCACGGATCGTAACCGAATGGGATCCGAGGGATGGGCATAGGAGCAGAGGCAGACCCAAAAGGAGATGGCGGGACGACCTGAGCGCTTTTCAGCTCGATTGGCAGGTGCATGCCCAGGACAGGGAAGAGTGGCGGAGAAAAGGGGAGGCCTTTGCCCAGCAGTGGGACATAATACAGGCCACATAAAAAAAAAATGTTAGCGTGATAAGTCCTGTGTGTTGTATTTTGACTATATATGAGTGAAAATCACGAAAGTTTAAAACGTTATAAAGTTGTGTTTTAAATACAAAAAGAAGCAGTAACAAACATACACATACACACACACAAATTCTTACACACTGCATTTATTATAATAGTATACCTCCATAGATGTGTTGTCAGAGAAAAGGTAAATAATGAAGCGTTTCTATTGGTTCATGAAAAACACGTTCCTCGCAACACATCCTCGCACATCTCTGATGAAAACGCAGCCTTAATCGTGGTTTTAAAAATGAAAACGTAATGAATACCTTTTATATGTGTTTTTTATTAAGTCATCATCACAGCCTATTTACGTCCTACTGCAGGCCACGGGCTTCCTTTCAGAATAAGGGAGTTTAAAGGTTGGGGCGAATTTACATATTAAGTAACACCAAGTAACAATTGAATTAAGATAAAAATGGAGACATCAAATAAACTAACTTTTTTTACAAGTAGGGACTTCTACCCATGCCTAACTCTACCCATTGAAGGGTAAGCACCCCTTTCGTTTTCATTGTGCGCCTTTGTCGTGGTGTTGCCAGCGCGCAGTTGGCAACGGCGGACTTGTAATGGAACTGGAATTTCTATTGCCATAAGATAAAATAGCTTAACCAACTGAGAAAACTTCTAACTTCTGGTGGCCTGAGGATCCGTCCGTCCGTCCTTCCGTCCGTCGGTCTGTCGAGACCCTTTATTTCATTTTTATTCCAAAAAGTTGTTTTCTTTCGCACGATCCCGCACAAACCTACTATTTATATTAATTTACTGAAAACACTGCATCATGTTCCTTAATAAAATATCCTGTATCTATTTCTTGGACCATGGCGTATTAACTAATTAATTACACACCACGTCTCGCAGATGTTCATAGTAGAATTAAATTATATGTAGGTATTATTAACAACCGGATAGTGTAGTGGTTAGACAACCTGACTATGAAGATTAAGTATGTAGGCCCCGGGTTCGATCCCCGGTCGGGGCAGACATTTAATTTTGTATGAATAATACGAGTGTTTGCTCTCGAGAACTTGAATCTTGGGTGCTCAATATTAATATTAAGTAGTTTTCATAGCAGGTAGTTTTCATTTTCTTGTCTTCGATGAAATTTTTAGTTACCGAATGACTTATTTTTCCAGCTTGTTTCTCAAATTTCTCATCAAGTTTGAGAATATGTACTTAATTCCATGTTTTTATCCATTTACTCGTATATTCTGTAAGATTGCTTAGACTGAGTAGTTCAATTTATGTTGTGGTAACTCTTTAGTGTGGGGATTCGTCTTCAAATTATTCTTGTCACTAATTTGAAGAAAAAATATTTATTAGTATGTAAATAAACGACTTCCGACACAAAACTACCTTTTTCTACAAACTAGTACAAAATCATGAGAGCAAAGACTACAGTATAATATATAGGGAGCATGAGAGTCAAAACTAAATTTGATAACAAAGAGAAAAATTACCAGTTAAGTAGATACTTTGCTACTTAAGATATATAGTTTAAGATAAAGTATTTTTACCATCCAGCAGTTTTTTTTTAATCACAACCATAACGCTGCTTCACCCGCGGCTGAAACCTGACTCAATCAAGCCTGCATATAAAATGCAGCTCCAATACTGCACATGCTCTCATATACTACATATGGTCGCGATACACCACGACTGACACAACCAACGTCACCAACACAGCTTTGCAATACATTGCTTGTCCTGCCAATGAGCTTGTTTAAGGCAAGCGTATTGGCTACGCAATGTAGAGATGGTTAGATGGCTGCGTCGCATGGTGGTATGGTCGTGGTAGGAGTTGTGCGTCCTTTTTGTGCGCAAGCGCATGGCATAGTGGCCGGCCCGCGGCGCGCGCAGCTGCCGCTCGGCTGATGAGGAAATCGGTGTACAGGGTGAGACAAGAATGAGAAAATTATAAACGAGCTACCTATAAACAATACTTAGCTCACCCGCGATCTTATGATAGCAACGTTTGCAGCAAATATGTATTCATGCAGTTCCTCCATCTCCACGCAAAACCACACACAAATCAGACAAACCCAATTATCACCACCACTAGACTAATGACGCGTTTCGAACTCACCCAGAGCTCATCCTAACAACACAACCGTTCACTTTGCCACCACATGTTAGATTAACAAACTAAAACAAACATTTTTTGTCATTGTAAATCTTCAAGTGCCCACCGTATTATTCTCAACCAAAGAAAAAAAAGAGAAAACCTGTAAGTATTTAATTAACCTTCTATACTAACTTCATCTTCTAGACTACTAAACCGTAAAATGAACCGTCAGTAGGTATATCTAAAACTACATCCAACGAACAAATGTATTAAAATAACTAATGATTTTAAACATTTAATTTTTGGGCCAGCAGAATTTCATACTCTTATTTCAATAAATCCTACGGCCAAAACCGAGCACCTTGTGCACGCGCATTACATATGCGGCGCATAATAAATGTATCCGTTTAATTATTATTTTGAAAATATCCGCGCCCGCGGCGGTGCTCGTTTTATTCGGAGATCCAGCCGGAGATTTAGAGGCTTTTGTCGCTGCCGTCTTTATACTGGGTTGTTTTTGGACAGTGGCAAAATATAAATATACTTAGTAAGTGAGTGTACGCATGAATTACATGATCTAATTCCCCCATCTTCCAGGACTTCCAGGCGGGGGAACATCTTAACCCTTATGTATCTAGTTAGTGTTCCATTGGCCCGCACGAAGCCGTTTGCTTCATCTTTCAGAATGTGAACTGCTAAAAGGAATGGAATTTGCTCCCATCGTCTGTATTTCCAGATAAAAACAACCTAGGGCTCTTCAAGGCTAGAATAGGCTGTTACTGAACCAGTGAGATACACCTTTGGCCTCATCTGCACTTAACATCAGGTGAGATAGGGGTCAATCACGGTCAGTATTACGTAAAAAAAGTTTCCATTCAAAACAAGGTATGAACACAGTTAATAACAGAAAAATGGAGATGAAGCTAGAGTTTGGCCATTGTTTCTCACCATTCCATGAAGTGTGAAAAAAAGCAAAACGAGGAAATTGCAAAGAAATCATATATGAAAAGCTTGGTTAATACATGACTTACTTATTAGTTACCAGCTGTACTTCGCGACTTTGAAAAAAATCCGCGGGATACTTTTTAATTTTCCGCGATAAATGCTATCCTATGCTTTATCCGAAAACAGGCCACAATTTAGCCAAATTTATTATTTTTATTACAACTATCTCCTAATCTTGGTTATTTACGAGATTTCACCACTTTTTATTAGCAAAATCATTCATGTAATACTTTACAGCATGTTTTGCTGGGATTTTGTTTTCTCCGCACACACACGCAGTTAAGGCGATTGTGCACGCTCGTTGCGCCGCTAGATGAGAGGCTAACAGGTGTAACTAACCTTAACTGCCAACAAATTGATTGTGTCTCCCCCCGGTACTCTATTTAAGTTTTCGAAAGCCATTAGCTTTGAAGCTTTTAGACTTAAGAGGCAAGCGTCTTAAATGCAAAGTGAAATTTGGGATTTATCTGTTTTAACTTGAACAATAAAGAACAAATAGACGTGGCCGTTTGACAACTTTGAAATTTGCGTCGCGTTTGAGATTGGTTAAATAACTAAATGAGCCAATCACAAGCAAGACCGTACGCCATCTAGTAGCACCAATATCTGAAACAACAAAGCGTTCATAAATGTCTGATACGACTCTATTTTAAGGGCCGGTAGGACATGTCAAATGTACCTTTAATAAGCTCCTGATATCCCGATGTAGGTAGTCATACACGATGACGCGTGCCGTGGTTCTAATTACAATGTCTTTAATGTCTAATTTTGACAAAATCACGCGTCTTCGTGGTTGGCACTAGGTATATGAGCTATTCGTAAAGCACCCGGAATCTCAATCGTTTTCACCACTTCTTTCTGTCCCACGGTGTAATCCGAGAGTAGAGAGAGATGGTTAATGCGATGACCAGCGCACGGGCGTTTGAAAATACGGCCACAGGTCTTCCTCCATCTACTCGTAGTCGTCATCTATACATCCTTCCCCTACCTAAACACCTTACATAATCAACGGATACTCCCTTATAAAAACACCCATTATTTGGAAAGATAGTTATGTTCAAAACACCTCTCTAAACCTGTATCTATGGTAATCGAATATATGTCTAGATAATATCTAAATTAACCATTTAGCTAAACGCTGTTAGTGTAGATGTGTATCAGTTAGCCCTTTGTGGTAACGCGGCGGAACTAAACGTACCGAGTAGATGGCATCAGGGGAAGTTCGTGTCGTGCGGTCCCTCTGACACTTATACTGTTTAATACGAGAGCGAGAGGGACGGCACGACACGAACTTCGAGTTTCGAGTTTCGTAGTAGCCCTGTAGATTACGTTGATGACGTTAAATATGCGGCATGTTGAGGATTTTTAAATTTTTTAAATAGCCAAATAAGGGGTTAATTCATACCTAGATTACGTCACACATTTAGAGGGGCGGGGGGATTAGGCGGTTTGTAACACAGGAATAAATAAAATACACAATATTTTAGACTTTTTGCAGGTGGTAGGACCTTGTGCAAGGTCCGCCCGGATTGCTACCACCATCTTGCTCGCTAATCCTGCCGTGAAGCAGCAGTGCTAGCACTGTTGCGTTTCGGCGTGGAGAGTAAGATAGCCGGTGAAAGTTACTGGCACTTGAGGTATCCCATCTTAGGCCTCTAGGTTGGCAACGCAACTGCAATCCCCCTGGTGTTGCAGGTGTCTATGGGCGGTGGTGATCTCTTACCATCAGGAGACCCACTTGCTCGTTTGCCATCCAATGGAATAAAAAAAAAGACTATCGCTGTCATTACTAAGTTCATGAATTAAATTCGGGTTTTGTTCCGCGTACCTTGATTTTACTGAAGCTCGATATTTCGGCACAGTTGCATTCGCCATGATTACGAGACGACTAGGTATGCAATGCACTATGCTAAAACATCGATCTTCAATACAATCAAGGTACGTGGAACAAAACCTGAATTTAATTCATAAAATTAGGAATAAAATAATTGCAAATTTCATAGCGATACCTGTGACAAAGGGAAGGGGGTGCTAAAAATGGTCAAACTGGTGTACTTAACGTACTTTATGAATGTCCTCTAATTCTGATTTTCAATAGTTTGAGTAAGTTCGGCAGCACCACGTTGCACGTCTAGGGTCTTCATGCTTTTGGCACCAGTGACTCTGTGCTTGCTCGGTTGCCTCAAGGCAACTGTGCATGGATCTAAATTTATTCGCATAACGTAATATTCTTAATTAAAGTTTGCATAATGTTATTTCGCATAGTTAACATTAATTATAGCATACCTAACTGAATTCCCATAATGTTAAATTGTCATAACAATAACTTGGCATAAATTTAATCAAATAAGGTGCACATCCACCGCCGCACAGCTCTATCTACATATATACACTTACCGCCGAGTGAGGTGAGCAGATAAGTACGTAAGTCTTCTACTACGAGTATGTCATTACTGTTATAATACCTGACTATCGCAGTGGCCGACACAGTACGACACGACACGGTACGACACGGTATAGTACATTACAAATTATAAAGGCTGAGAAGTACATACAAGCCTGCCCCGCCTTCATGTGTGAAGCAGATAGTAGACCGCGAATGAAACATGAAACAGATGGTATGAACCATAATGCATAGATCTCTAGGTTTGGACAGACCCAGCTCTACAATACCACCGCCATGTTGGTAACATAAAAACTTTTTTTTTTCGGTTGAACCTAACGTGGTACTGGCCATCAATAATGCTATGTAATAGGTATGTACTTACTTTAAAGACTACTCTTTTGCCATAAGAAAGTAAACACGTATTTTATGCAAAAAATAATTATATTAATGTTGTTATACACAATAAAGTAGAATAAAAGAGATTAAAAAGTCAACTAAACTAGGTGACATGTGGCGCTATGAGCTAATTAACCTTAAAATCAAAATCTTTTATATGACAATTTTTATACTGCCAGTGCTTTCGGACAGACCATCATTGTCAAAAATTACATGTATATGTGTTACATGTCTGAATTTTACAAAGATATAGAGGGTCTCTCGTTTAAGTACCTAACCTAACTCTATAAGCATTTTAGGAAATGTGATCTACCGATTATGATAAAAAAATGAATACGTAATTATAATACGTAAAGAGCTTATATTTTGGGTACGCGTTGGTAAGCTAGGACAGCATTCCCTGATTGATAAAGCCAGCTAGGGTTGTCCCTTCAAACGAATGTCCCCAAGCTTAATCGAACAGTAATTGGGCGCGAAATGAGTGCCAACCCTCCGCAGTACGCTGTTAGAGTATTTGAATGTTGGATAAAAAAACAATAGTGAATTTTTATGAACCCAACACTCTTAACTTAAGGCAAAAGACCGGTATCGGTAAAAATACTTTTGAGTTATTACCATCTGATGCAGAATGTCTGCTGCACAATGATATGATGGTATGAATAACTTCTTTTTTTTTTGAGGTACAGCCTTAAGAGGGCAAAATAGTTCCGATATTTATCTAAACAGATTTCATCGCAGTAATACCAAACCTCTACTTCGGTAGAAGCGTAATAATAAGCCTTGGTACTCTCGGTAGCCAAGTGGTTTGGCCTATGGCCTCTCAAGCCAAGGGGTGGGTTCGAGCCCAGGATCGCTCCTCTGACTTTTTCAGATTTTATATGTGCAGACTTTGAAATCGAGGAAACCAGAACACACATCTGCAAAGAGGTTTAATGGTGTGTGTGAACTCTCAATCCGCACTGGGCCGGGCGTGGGCACTGCGGCTCAAGGTCTCCTATTTTGAGAGGAAGCCTACTTATGCCCTGTAGCGGACGTATATAGGCAGAGTCGAGAAACAGTTTTAGTTTAGGTTATTTTGCGGCAATCACTTACTTGTATAGCCTTAATAAAACATAAATACTAAAAATTGGGCGTTGCAATGTAGAGTCATAATCATAAGCATATCGACGGGGAAGAAGTAAATTCTCCTATCTTACACAGGCCTAACTTTACAGGAGAAGGAAAAAACTGAATATCTTTTTTGTTTATAATTTTACCTTGATCTGATGTTCTGAGGGTTTGTTTGTTATCTAAGTAGTTGTTTTTTTAAACTAATTATTATTTAGTAGTGCTACAGGATTTAAAGTAAGTGCAAGTTAGAAGGTATTGTTCCTTGTGTTGTGTCGAGTATTTTGAAGTTAGACGATTTTTCCACTAGTAAAGATTCCTTCAAATTCCTAATATTAGTATAATTTCTATGTGTAAACAATGTTCTACAGCATCAAAAACCTTATCTTTATTTAGAATAATATCAATAAGTACTTTACAACATAAATTAAACATGATTTTGTAAGATAGGAGGTATTGCTTATTACGAATCCCAAATTGAGTTCAAGTTAGAAGATATTTCAATGGAATAGGGGAAGAATTAGAAAGTGAATATCTTAGCTGAAAATTTACAGAGCATACAACATAATAATTAAATATCGTTTTGTAAATAAAAAATATATCAATAAGACGCCAACACCGTAATAATATCTTTATTGAAGATATAAACTTTAAACAAAATTACGATTTTATTATTCTGTTAATAGTCGATAGACTAACGTTTAGGATACATGGGTCCTGTGTCATCATCATTAAAAAATCTTCTCTTTACTGCTTCCGATGGTTTTCCTAGCAAAAATTAAGTAAACCCAGAGTTATAGTTATTAGTAGGTAAATTAACAAATAACAAATATGCGTGCCTTTAATACTGCACGTATTAAGGAATAAATTGAGCGGAACCAGGGCTCTAGTGTTCGCAAAGAATTCGTCTATTGGGAAAAGCCAAATGACTAAGTTGAAGATCGACGATGGCAGTATCATCTCATCGAAACCGGAGTTGTTGAGAGAGCTCGAAAGGTTTTACGAACAGATATACCTCGACACAGAAGCCCGTTGTAGGTGCAGCTCAAGATACCAGAGCTAAACTAATCCGTCATTACACTGAAGACATCCCATCAGCCAGTACGAGATTAGAGTGGCTCTCAAATAACTTAAAAACAACAAGGCTCCGGGGGATGACGGAATCATGACAGAACTTCTGAGAGCGGGTGGTAAACCGGTACTTGTAGTCCTCCAGAGGTTATTTAATTCCGTCATACTCGAGGGTACCACGCCGGATGCATGGCACAGGAGTGTGGTGGTGCTCTTCTTCAAAAAAGGCGACAATACCTTATTGAAGAACTATAGAACCATCTCACTCCTGAGTCATGTATACAAGTTATTTTCGAGGGTCATTACGAATCGTCTCGAGCGAAGGTTTGATGATTTCCAGCCTCCCGAATAAGCTGGATTCTGTAAAGGCTTTAGCACCATAGACCACATTCACACGCTCCGCCAGATTATACAGAAGAACGAGGAGAATAATCGGCCACTATGTTTAGCGTTTGTAGACTATGAAAAAGCCTTCGATTCAATCGAGACCTGGGCTGTATTGCAGTCCCTTCAGCGATGCCATATTGACTATAGATATATCGAGGTGTTAAAGAGTTTGTACAGCAGCTTCACTATGTCGATCCGGTTGCAGAACGAGAGTACCTAACCAATCCAACTACAGCGAGGTGTGAGACAGGGAGACGTTATTTCTCCGAAGCTGTTCACAAATGCGTTGGAGGACGTTTTCAAGCTCTTGGACTGGAACAGGTTCGGCATCAATATCAACGGCGAGTACATCACCCATCTTCGTTTTGCCGATGATATAGTCATAATGGCAAAGTCGCTGGAGGAGCTAAATACTATGCTCAGTGACCTCAGGTGGGTCTTAAGATGAATATGGTCAAGACTAAAAATCATGTCAAATGTCCATGTCACACCCGTGCCGGTTATCGCTGGGAACGATGCACTCGAAGTTGTTGACCACTATGTTTACCTTGTACAAGTTGACCAATTGGGTAGGTCCAACTTCGACAAAGAGGTCGCCCGAAGAATCCAACTCGGATGGGCAGCGTTCGGGAAACTTTGTAATATCTTCTGGTCCAATATTACGCAGTGCCTGAACATTGTAATTAGGTATAAGATAAACCATCATAGGTATCTATTGCACACGTAAAATGAATGCCTGTCGTCCAGGTTCGCCGTTAGTAAGATCTTCTAACTTCAAAGTATTAACAATGCCAACATCTCTTTTCTACGTTATATACGGAGATAGGAGGTATTTTTAAAACAAAAAAATCTACCTTGTAAACTTACTACCTTGTAATCTATATTGTAAAACTTACCTTAATCATTAACAATCCAACACAAACTAAACATTATTTTCTATTTTCCACAATATATTTCACGAGATGCACATTAAAACTTGCACTTGTTGCTTGATATTAGTAAGCAGCGGCGCGGTTGTGCAAACTGAGCGAAGCTAACACCATCTGTATAGACGGACTAGAACCTCCTAGACATCGCGCGATCAGCCGTCAATACGTTACGCGGTTGTCAACTCAACTCAACAGTCAGTCGCGCGAGCGCAGCGGTCGAGTAAACACGTTTCGTTATGCAGATAGGAGATATTTTCAGCAAAAACACGCGCGAAACAGATAGGAGTAATTTCTTCCAGCAGAAAGGAGGTTTTTTCATAAAAATGTTTACAAAATATAAAAGCTGTATTTTAAGAGCTATTTCTATTTGACAAAAAATCGCCTAAAACTTGAACATGTAGATAGGAGATCTTTACAGGATACGTAAAATAAAATTTTACATCTAACTACATTAAAAAGTCAATTTGCCCAAAAATGTAAGATAGGAGGATTTACTTCTTCCCCGTCGATATATAGAGAAATGACCTAAAATTCCTTTTCCTAATATCCCATCCCATCCCATGCCATCTTTGTCTGTTATATTTGGTAATATACAGGTCCAAAATAATAAATAATCTCACTAATATTATAAATGTGAAAGTTTGTAAGTCTGTTTGTTTGTTTGTTACTTCATCACATTTAAACCATTGAACCGATTCAGATGAAGTTTGGTATACAGATAGTTTAGGTTCCGGAGGAGGACATAGGATAGTTTTTATCCCGAAAATTGCATAGTTCCCACGGGATAGCGATAAACGAATTCTGCGCGGACGGAGTCGCGGGTAACGGCTAGTATAATATAAATTACTAAAAAAGTTTAGTTTTAATTTTAAATTGTTAACACGGCTTGCTGGGCTTAAAATATAAAAAATAATTTCACAAATACTGCATATACATTTAAAAAAATCTCAATTAAATGTTATTTTACTTAATTTTATTGAATAAGACGTTACTTTGCGGAGGACCAATGAACTCAAAGAATCAAAAAATGAAAAAAGGAATTCTTTTAGTTCATTTATTTTAGTTACACAAACGAGCCTATGATTTTAGTTAAGTTACACAACAAATCACAATAGGTTCAGATAAAAATACCTTTTCCGATTACAATTTGTTTCCCTCCAAAAAGTGACAGCTCAATAAGGGCTATCGTTTTTTGTCTCACTAGATGGCGCACTGTTGCGTGAGGTTTTTAAGTATGGCTTTCAGAGTCTGTTATTACGGGCGTTAAAACAAAATTAAGATTAAAATTATATTTAAAACACCTTAAAACCGTACCATAAAAATATCCAGCAACCACAGTGTTGCTTAGTCCCGTTTTGTTCGGAAAAAAAGGGAGGACAAAAGTTTCCGAAAGACAAAACTGTCTCAAAACACAGACATTAATTGCCCAGTAACGCATAATTGCCATAATTAATTTCAGGTTATGCAAAATATTCACAAAAAAAATCTTATTATAAATAAACCCGCGTAGCTCACCCAAAAACTATGAGATTTGACATTTTGGAGACCTCACGCTACACTAGCGCCTCTAGCGGCGAATTCATTCGCGATAGCCCTCATTCCAATTGACCATAGAGTGACATTTGTTCAAATTGCTTGTTTATAGACCACAATGCCTTCGCTTCACAATAAACTACCACACATCTGGTGTACTCAAAATAAGGTTGGTATTCGAACGCTTTTAGCGATAATTAAATGCAAATGAAAAGTTGCCGAAAAGGTTTTTTATCGGCCCATTTTGTGGTTAATACGGCGTGTAAATGGGTTCTTTATCGCGTCGCGTTTAAAGCGCTGTTTGCGTAGTTCGGGGTGAATACATTAAACAGATATCCGTTAAAATGAGATGAGAATTAAAATGGGAAAAGTTTTAATTGCGATTGTTGAAGCCTTTGATGCGTGCGGTATCACTTGGGTGAGTTTTGTTAACTCGATTTACTGTTTTAATAAAATTGTGTGTTTCAGCTCGGCACGGTATGGAAACGTTTTGGAGTCAATAACCTTCCTTTTCAAAACTGATGATTTGTCTATGGAAGCATAGACACTTACTTATTATCGGTTGAGTAAGAATATGGCTTCTGTCCTATTTTAGGACAATTTCGACAGTGTCGAAGTAAGCTCTCTGTGGGAGCGACGTTGTACGGTGATTGTAGTTTTAGCAACTTGATAGTAAAATTCCAGAAACCACGTGGAGACAACTTGCGCATTAAAAAATGTCAGACACGAGAGCAATATATTATTTTGTGATCACTGTTCACTGTTAAGGTTAATCGCCGCATAAACACTATCAAAATTATACTTCAACTACCCAAAGAAACCAGAAATACTAAAATTAGATACTTTCTACATCCGCCATGATTGAGTAAGATCCCAGTTTAGAAATGCTAATTAAGAACAATTTAAATGTTCATCATTATCAATATAATCACCATCATTTCAGCCTTAGGATGTCTACTGTTGGACATACGTAATGTCTCCGCATAGACCGCTTCGGTTGGAAGAGGTCTGCATCCACCGTGAACCCGCGGCTTTAACCAGGTCACCCGTCCAACTCAGCGGTGGACGTCCTACGCTGCATTTGCCGGTCTCCATTCGAGAACTTTTCGGCCCCAACGATTACGGGGTATTGACCCCGGTTTATCACTCGATAAACCGATTTTTTCGAACCACGGAACCTTTTCAAAGGAAAATTCATTACTTACGATTTTCCTTGTTAATTAATGCGATTTCACTATGACATTTACTGTGAAACGGTTCCGTGGTGTGTCAGGGATTAAAGTTCTTGACCGTACCTAGTCTCAGATGGGGGAAGGTGTCACTGCTTTTTTGACCCCCTTCTCTAGAAGACGGCCTACGGGATCGCCTTTGTTTTTTCTTACATACCTACCTACAGCCACAGCTACAGATTTTCATCATTAGTACATTGTGTCTTAAGGGCGGTAAATAAGGATTTACGAACGAGAGTCTATTAGAAGCCCGAAGTCGAAGACTGAGGGCTTTAATGAGTCGATGTTCGTAATTCTAGTACCGCCCGTGCGACATACAATGTTTTTCATCACATTTGCAAGTAAAATTTTATATTTGTAAAAGAAAAAATATCATTGTTCCAAATATTGGCGATACCTTAGGCTGTGCTCTTGGCAGCGTCGCCCTCTACCTCCCCTCCCGCAGCATGCGCTGCAACGTGCGTGTGCATGTGGTCCATGTAGTCCTGCAGCAGCGCCATCAGTACGGGCACCGACTCATTTACCGACCACGGGTTTCATGACAAGCACATTAAGGTCGAGGGTTTTATTTGGGGGTTGCAACTAAGGTAGCCTGCATGTTACGACACTGTTTACGAGCAAGTGTGATGAAAAATTAGTAACATAATATGTGTTCGTTTCTTACCACTCATCTTTATTTTCAGCTCGACCGGATTAGTACCACACTCCCACAGAATACCAACGTGAATTAGTAGTTTTACTACTGTGTTTCGCTCGGTGAGTGGGTGATCCGGAGGCCCAACTCCCCTCCCCTTTTAGCCCCCCTTTTAGGCCGGCAACGCACCCGCAGTCCTAATAATGCTGTAGGCGTCCATATGCGGCGGTGATCACTTACCATCAGGTAACCTGCATGCTCGTTTGCCAACTATTTGACATAAAAAAACAATATATAGCACGCGGTACGGATTACAGAGGACCTGGGTTCGACTCCCAGTGATGGTATTATTTTTCTGGTTTTTCTGTGCATCTATATTTCAGTTTGTATTTTCAATTTAGGTTTTACGGGATGACCGTAAAAGTAAAAATTTGGAATTGAAATAAAAAATACAAAAAGATTCCAAAAAACCAATCTTAATTTGATTGCTTAGTAACGATATCTTTTGTCCGGGTGAGCGGTTAGTTCCAATGGAGTGCCGAAAAAGTTTCTCGATGAGGGCTACGGCATAGATGTCGCTAGCGTCACTGCTTAAGTGGCTAAATAAGAAACAAACAAGCTGAGATATGAGGTGCATAGGGGAAATTCGTGTCGGTACCGTTGACCATCAGTGGTGTAGCGGTATAGCACGCGGTACGGATTACCGAGGACCTGGGTTGAATTCCCAGTGATGGTCTTATTTTTCTGGTTTTTCTGTGCATCTATATTTCAGTTTGTATTTTCAATAAAAAAAACATTTTCATCTTGTTTGCCACCCTACGCCTGTCTTTGTCTCCCTCGGTCTCATCTATCACCGATCCGTTTGTGATACTGTTTAGGCCGTCAGTCGTAACGATACACGAACCGACACCCTTTGTGCGACCGCGGGTTTAGGGTGGCGTGCGATTGGGCTGCGGTTTGGTTAATTATTTTCTAGTGTTTATTGTGCGTGTACAGTCAGCAGCAACAAAGCGTGCATAACTATCTGGTAAAACTTTTAATGTTTTAATGTTTATTTGGGCACAAACGGTACATGGTTCTTAAAAATAAACAAATTACAATTTACATAAACCAATAAAGCTGCCACCACTTACTGATTCATTTAAGTAAAAGTAAAATGATCGGGAAACAAAACTGAAAACAGGTTTGTTGGCTAAACACAAATACGGTTAGCAGTTAATTGAACAAAATTAAATTAACTATTTAAAGATGAAACTGCAAAATTGTAAAATGAATGCTATTAATCCAAAAGGGACAGAATGCCACTCTTGAACTTAACTAAGGATAAATGAAATACATCTACTTGACAGAAATTAGTATTATGGGCTTTACAGGCTCTGTTAATGTAAGAGTTAGATTTATATTTTATATTTTTCTTATTTTTTGTTCTAGGGCCGATAGGATGTGACACATTTTTTGCACGCTCCGCTGTGACAAATATTAACGTAGGTGTTTGTACTCCGCCAAGCATAAAAGGGAAATCTCAAAATGATTTGCGTAAGGTAAACGTACGAGTGCTCGTCACTGTCCCAATAGTTGGCAATCTTTAATATTGTGTTGTTATTGAGTACTTAAATTATCGGCAGGCAGTTGGAAGCAACTGTCAAGTATTCTTTGTACTGTTAATGTATTACAAAATTAAATGGTTTACGATCACAAGTCAGGAACAGTCCGACTAGTTTCGATCTTTTCGGAAGATCGTTATTTTCACATTTCACCGTTTAATGGTGCAATTTTTTCAAATAATAATTTCTCGAGGGTTTAAGTAATAACATCGTATATGTTTTTGATGTAGGTAAAGGTGATTATCTTTTCAGTACCTGTGGCGGTGACTAGATGGCGCTCCTATGATGGCGGCAGCGCAGCGGCGCGGCGCCGCGGGCGATGCGTGTGCGCTGCGCAGAGTAACTAAACGACACGCATAACAACTCTTCAGCAGCAGCTTCCAGAGACAAGATTAAATATTTATTTATTTATCAAATAAAAAATTACAGCTTTACAGTTACAAACCAATGCGCTGCAAATTCAGTTGTTCATACGAAAAACACAAAAGGCATAAAAAATACAATCAAATAAAAAAGGTATTTAAATAAAAGGCGATTTTTTTTCACAATCTTTTAACTTGCAGGCAGGTTTGTTGGGTCAAATCTTTGTTCAAATCATGCAAGTTAATTTTAACTCGATTCGATCCGAAGTCGATTGTGTAAGTTGAATGACAATGCAAGTAGAGTCGATAAAAAGTATAGTCAGCGAAAAATCTTGTATGAAAAATGTTTTTTCTTTTTTACCAGAAACTTATTAATAATGATCATTATTTACGTGTACCTAGCCTTACTTGTAAAAACGTCAAGGCCATTCTGATCAATTGTTTTATTCAACTCTGCATAAAACTTCTACTCTATGCTTTTCCTGCAAGCTTTCTTGTGCAATGCGACATACTTTTCCCGTTCTTTTATGCCAAGTTATTAGGTTTAAAATGGTATGAAAATTTATTTTGCA
Organism: Choristoneura fumiferana; assembly: GCF_025370935.1. Taxonomy (NCBI): domain Eukaryota; kingdom Metazoa; phylum Arthropoda; class Insecta; order Lepidoptera; family Tortricidae; genus Choristoneura; species Choristoneura fumiferana. The sequence continues at coordinate 5,759,278 of NC_133495.1, read as the reverse complement.
ATATACATGTTAAGTTTGTAACTTTTCACATTGTAGGCGTAATTTGAATGGCAGGTGTATGATGCGGAGCTCCGTGCAAATTGTTGTATGTAGCTACTTATATCTCGCTATATGGTATATATAGTCATTTTCTTATGTATCATAGTCTATTATATGACTTGGTACAAGCAGTGTCGTAAGTGATACAAAATAGTGTACTTTGGGCACTTGTCTTTTCAATTGATCACTGTATCTATATTTAATAGGTAGGTACGTAATTATTGCAAGACGTTTTAAAATTATTCGGAAGTATTCCAGCAGTTGGCTGGGTTAATTGGACCCAAAGCTTGTGCGGTATATTAAATTTCTTGCTTCTCATGCTTTCGCAAAAATGATTACTAATCACAAGGCACGACCTTGCGAAAGTAACTCCAATTTTTTTACCCTGTGACGTCGTAAAAAATATTTCACTTTTTTATGCGTACTGGCCGTTCGTCAACTTTTTTGTTCACCTATAATTCAGTCTGTGTACGGTTGCTTTCGCCCGCGGACATCACGCTTGCACTCGCACGTCTTTTGTTCTTGCAAATTGAATCGTTTAGATCTGCAGGTGTGCTTTGTAGGAACTATCATCATCATCATCAGCCTATAGCAGTCCACTCCTGGACATAACCCTCCCCCAAGGAGCGCCATTGCGCCCTGTCCCCGGTTAGACGCATCCAGCTACTGCCAGCAGAATTCTAGGAACCATGTGAACCAGTGGGGGGTGTCACAGGGGTCAGGCCCCTGAGCCCTGGGCTGAGTCCTTGGGTCTTGGACAACAGCAGATATTTATGTAAACTCATCGATTTTAACAAAATTGCTAACTTTAATTTTATTTTACAATAAGTAAGTATAATGTTACATTAGCGGGAAAAACTAGAACTTAACCATGTGACCTCCCCCTCGTTTTGGATCCGCCATTGCTCGTGTAAGCTAACTACGATGTTACATTTCCACAATGTTGTGTCACACAGACAGACACAAAAGCTAACGCCTTTCAATGATATGGAGTTCATTCTCCATGGAATCGGCCCGCAGCGTAAGTTTTTACCAAGATCTTCAGAGACCTTTAAAAAACGCTTTTCTTGTCAATAATTTATTGAATCAGGCGTTACCTACTTTGCGGAGGTCCATATCAATGAACTAAAATAATTTCCTTGCTTTTCTTGTCATTGGTCGGCAACGCCTTCGATTCTTTTGATGTTGCGTAAGTGTAAAGGCGACGTAAGTTCCGTGTTTACTGTGTTAAAATTTAAATTATTTTTGATAATTTGACTGTACACAAATAACATTGTGGTTTTGAGAAAAAAATAGATTCCTTTGATTCCAAAAAACTATTTTCTAGCCGGATTTTTGACCCGGTCCTGGATTTGTATCAATTCATAAGTGCAATAGCCTAAATTAAATTATGAAATTTTCACTATTACTTGGTCGCAATAATACTAAATAATACGAATGTTTGTTTTGTTTTGGACTTTGGGCTTAGTTTGGGACTAGGTCAATTTTATTGTTGTCAAGTGTCCCATGCATTTTTTTTTAATTCCTCCCATTAGATGAGATTTGTCTCCCCCCCTGCCCCCGTCGCATAATTTATGGACATTAGACGCCTCATAAGTAATTTACTTTTAGGAGTTTTAAGATTCACTGTACTTTATGTGTTTATACTAGACCAGTTATAGTTAGAAGCACGAGCCTTTAAATAAGTACTCATTAAACTCCGCCTATCCACAGGATATTTATATTCACAGCCTGCGCCCGCGCCGCCCATAAAATTTTATCCTTCAGTTAAGTACTAACTAGTAGATAACTTAAGTATCAAAGGCATGTCATTAGGTGCAGGCTCAGTAAAGAAGCTTTCACGCAGGCGCGGATGTAAAACTGGAGGGGAGACGTTTATTACTTTCGTAGGCAATTGTTTAAGTACTTGATATAATTTGTTTTTAATTAGCAACGCGTTTGATCAATGAAATCTAAAATATCTACGACATTTTCTGTGTATGCAAGCGATTAAGATTTTGTTTGCCCGGTGGTCCAATTGGTAGGACACCTTAACAGGAGGTGCGGATTCAATCGCGTTCGGAGGGGTAACTCCAAGACAAAAGAACCTTATAGCCGTGTTTGGGCTTGTTAGAATGATATAAGGGTGTATTTTAATTAAATCGCTTTATTATGCCAAAGACTTTTAAACCTTTTTGTCCTTTACTATTTCATAGTCCTATATAGCCCAACTTCACCAAACAATTTCCTAAACCAGAGCAAAATTTAATGCCAGATCAAAAACAACTTGGCCAATCCGGGTGAATAGTTTACCGCATTCAGCGGTACCAACACTGCGCACGTAATAGCGGTGCGAGTGGCAGAACGTAAGCTGAGCCCTGGGGCCGTCACGATAAACGACCTAGCCCGCCGCCCATACACAATTTCACCGGACTCGGCTCATGAAAAGACCTTTTATTTCTTTTCATGTTTTAAAAAATAACTCTTTACTCTTTGAAGCGTGCAGCCTATGAACTTTTTTTAATGTTAGCCTGGCCTTCATGTGCGGCGTTCGAGCGTTATTAGTGGCCAGTGTTTTTCCGTGAGGTAGATATAAACAAATCAATTTTTTCATGTGATATTTAGGGTTTCGTAAAGTTTTCCTAAAAAGGGACCTTTATTGTTTCGCCATGTCTGCCTGTCCGCGAGTGCCAGTACCAGGTACTAGAAAACTGTAATTTCGCATGGGCTTAAGAATAGAAACGTGGACAAAGTGGTAAAATAAAAATTTTAAAAAAGTAAATTGATCAGGACCTTAAAATTACTCGCTAATCCTGTCGCTAACCAGTATGTCTAGCGAGCTGTGTTCTGGCGTCTGGCGTAGAGAGATACCTAGCCATTTAAATTACTGGTCATACCCTGGCAAGACATCGGTAATTCTCTGGTATTGCTGGTGTCCATGAGTGACTGGTATTGTTGATGATAATATTAAGTGAGCCCTACATAATAATAACTTAACCAACATAGAAAAGTTGAAAAACCCCCCACATTATCATTAGAGACTAAACCGATTTGTATCAAACATGGTAAAGAATCACCGCAAGGAAAATCGCTTTTAGAAGGGCTACTACGAAATTCGAAAATCGAAGTTCGTATGGTACCGTCCCTCTCACTGTCGTATATTTCATATTAGCGTCAGCGGGACGGTACCAAACGAAGTTCGATTTTCCAATTTCGTAGTACCCTTACAGGTTAAAAAACGGTATTGAAACTGCAGGTCTACCACGAAACTCGAAGTTCGTGTCGTGCGGTCCCTCTGACTCTTATACTATTTAATACGAGAGCGAGAGGGACGATACGACACGAACTTCGAGTTTTGAGTTTTGTAGTAGCCCTACTGATCCATCCGTTTGAGAGGTACGATGCCATAGACAGACATGACGTCAAAGTTATAACACCCCACCTTTTTGTGTCGGGGGTTAAAAGATGACTTTACATACTGTATTTTTTTTTAAATATATAGAAGCAAGAACAGACAGATATGCCGAAAAATTGGTTATTTAAAATTATAACAGACTCTAAAATAGTGAAAGTAAAAACGGAATCAGATTCGAAATCTTTGAAGCCCAATCAATCGATTATTTGTATTAAGTGAGTGCCGTTTTCATATCAATTTTCTTCATTATTTAGGCTACGTTTCCACCAAAGATTTGCGAGGATGTGTCGAGGAATGTGTTTTTCATTGACCAATAGAAACGTTTCATTGATCTATCCTCGCAGAGCACATCTCTAGTGGAAACAGCTGAGCCAAGCAAAGCGAGGTAAATGAAGCTGTATCATTGCTCTTCATGAAAAATACATTCCTTGCAACACAAGTCCTCGCATATCTCTGGTGAAAACTGAGCTTTAGTGTCAAATGTCAAAATGAAAAATGTAGTTCATGTAGGTACAATGATGCTGAAACTAGTTGTGTGAGCAAGATAAATACAAACTTTTCTGATAATATTTTATGACGATGTAAATCCATCATGCACTAACGTACATTCTACCTATATCAGTAGGTACCCACTCGTTGACTTATTCTCTCAATGAAAAACACAACGCAGCATCGCGTCATTTTTCGATGCGAACTGACTCTACTAACAATATTATTTGCGCTTCTGAGTGAGGTCACTTGGAGTAGTAGATTTATTGATAAAAATAAGTTTGAGATCGGTCACACACTATTATAAAAAACGAAACCCATATTTACCCCCCAAAAAATCCCGACAATATCAATCCTAAATATTATCATTACTCAATAAATCGTGCTCTATGGTGAACCATAAACTAATAGGTGCTTTACAGTCCACGTCGAATCCTGTCATTAGTTGTATTAGATCTGGCGATACGGGCCGGTAAAAAACCTCACTAGGGTTGGGTAATTATAGTCGGAGAAGCATAATTTAGGGATGTCCACAACAAGGGGTTTACGAGTAGATTTTTATTTTTTATCTGTGCCCTAGCTCTCGACGGTGATATGTTGGTTACGTTTTTACGAGTTTTTATTTAACTTCACTTTATGTATCTGTGTCTGAAACAATTTAATTAATAAATACGTATACACGCATTATGTATTCTAAAATAACTGCTGTGAGAAAACGCGGAAGCATTATTAAGTGATGTTACTGTATATTTATCGTTATAAAGTTTCCTTTAAAATATACCTCCTTGTTACCTACTGTAGCGCCGGCTGTTTAATACTTTTCGAAGGACACTTTGGCCTACTACTACACAGAGATTGTTCTTTCTTCTCTCTACGTTGACTGTTAAAACACCTACAAGCAATCGCAGCCAGCGCTGAATAATAGAGTTTGTTTCTTTTAATTTATTAACCCTGATGGCTATAAGTATGACGCCTATCTGTCTGTGGCATTGTAGCTTTCAAAAGTTTGAACCAATTTCAATGCGGTATTTTTAAAAACGTGAAAGCGTGAAAGCGAATTTTCTTTTAGTGGTTCATGACCGTGTTTGATAAAATCTGTTTTGCCGTTTTTGCGATATTGATTGATATAACAATGTCGGGGGTTTTTCAACTTTCCGACGTAAGATTTAATTTTAACGAACGTTCCCGAGTGCGGCGGTTAAACGGGACTGGTAAAGAACGACACGTCTAACAAACAATTAGCGAGGCGTCCAACAATGGCGTCCCGCGGCGTCGCCCGCTGCGCGCATGCTGGGGAACTCGTCTGTGATATACGTAAAAAAAAACTAGAAGTTAGGAGGACTAACTATTATTTACCAGATTTAAAAAAAATGCCGTTATTTAGCTTCACCTGTAACTATTTCTTATCTACATATGTAACGGAATCTAAAGACTTTCATGTAACAGCGCAAAGATTAAAATGTAAAAAAAACTTTCCACTGCTAAAATCGATTCCTTACTTCTGTTTTTTGTAAAGGCTTCCTGAAAGAGATCGCTTTGAAGCAATAAGGCCCCCTATTGCTAAGGTACCTTAAAAATCTCTATGTACATGTGTTTTCTGTACTGCTTACTATGTGTTGGTGTTCAATAAAGAGTTACCCATTGTATTGTATTCTGTCACTGTGTATCTGGTAATTTATTTTTAAATTATATTAAGTAAAACATCTTATCTACCGGGTGTGGCCTGTAATATGAGGAAATAATTAAAACATAGATCATACTCGTCAAACTGAACAACATTAGTTCAGCGACTTTTAAAAATAATTAGTTTTAAAATTTTTATTACACTTTTAAGTTTATTCGAAGAAGCAATGTAAAGCAAAATGCTTGATGGTTGTAGCGTGACAGGCGACGTCAGTTGTGTTCTAGGATGGCGTTCATTGATAGCAGTATTTAATTTGTATGAAAAAAGGAAAATTCAAAGACTCCATTATTTTTAAAAGTCGCTGAACTAATGTCGTTCAGTTTGACGAAAACGATCTATGTTTTAATTTTTTGCTCGTATTAAAGGCCACACCCGGTATAAGTTCCTAACGAAACTCCGAGTATTTCCACCACATTTCCACTCAACATATCAACTTACCTACTTGTCAGCACATTGCCATATCGAGTGTTACCCACGTTAATAAACAAGCTAACTAATAGCAAAAGCTGCCAGTAATAAAGTAGACCTATCGAGTGTTGCCACGCGCCGCCGACGAGGAAATGTTTTTTTACGCTGGCCACCCTAATGGGCTACGCGTGGCTGTAGAAGTGGCATTGTCTGAGCCTCGTGCCGTGTGATAGGTAAAAAATGTTTTCGTCCAAATTAATTAACGTGAACATTGTTGTTCTGTATTAAAGTATCGGTAATTGTAACAGGATAATTTATGATATAGGTATTATAATTCGATACAGGCGATGTTACGTTTTGTACGTGAAGTAAACTTTAATTAAACCTACTTTTTAAACAGTTTTATTATTTATTTAACAAAAATTTCGGCTAACATTTTAAGTTTTTCAATTATCTGAACTACAATGTTTCTGAAAGACCTACTATACCCCACGCTATGGGTTTAGTTTAGACTTTACGTGCAGGGGGAAGTAGGTACCCTAAAATGAGTATTTTTTTTTACCACTTTGTCGGAGTGGTTAACATACTAATACACTCATGCCAAATTACAGCTTTCTAGCTCTAGAGCAGTCTCTAAACTAAGCGGCGGACGGACGGATGGAAGCCCGGACATGGCAAAACTATAGCGGTGTGGACTATAGAACCCCTAATAATCACTGATAAAGAAAAACGGAAAGGTCCATGTGGCAGAAAAAAACAGAATTACATATTGGCTCATTTGGCTGATCCAATATAATATCATATGACAATAGTAATTAGGTTCTAGGATTAATATACACTCAATATATATCTACCAGTTAGTACCTACCTAATGCTTATAAGTATATTGAAACCCATTGCAACGCGATGTTAGACTTCTACTATTATAAAGAACCATTCGTATTCGTAAGTTTCATAACACAAGTTCAAGCTATTTTATAACAGAAAAATATCATTCCCAATGAATTGAAAAATCACAACTTTATCCTCTACGAAATTTTCAAACTTAAAAAAACATCCCAATATTGTTGGAAAACATCAAAGATCTTCACAAATCGGTGCAAATTGACGATCGAATGTAATTCCGCGGGTGGATGCGTCCCCCTCACGTTCGAAATACAAATTCAAATTTCAAGTGGCAGATGGCAAGTGGCGGGAAAATGTCATAGATAATGTTTTTTTTAGTGAATTGCACTTTGCGTTTACGGAGTTAGTTACGCATACGTTTGTTATGTTCATGCTGGTTCTATACTTTTTTTAAAACACCTTTAATTCAAGCTTATATTGCTGACTGTGGGTTATTTTTATTGACGAATTGCATTGTCATACAATCTACATACTGTTTATCAAATTTCATATCAATCCGATCACTAGAAATGGATCAAAATTAACTTGAAAGATTTTAAGTTAGATAAAAGCTTGTAAAAAACAAGGGAATACTGTTCTGTTGTAGCCGGTTGTTATTACACCGTACAGCTGTATCTTTATCGTAAATGCCACGTCAGTAAACGTCAGAAAGTCAATTGGCAGAATTTTAAAAAATATATAGAGTCACCTTTTCCTAAATTTTAATCAAAATTGGCGTGTGTTGTGATTTCTTTGTAGTTTACATATTTTTGATCAATCTTATATCGTTACTATTTTGTGTTAAAGTGGCCATTAATAAAAACATCACAAGATTCACAACTTTAGTAGAATTGGGGTTCGGATGACTTATGGAGAAAAACATTTGCGATTTTCAAAGAATACTAAAAAATGGTGAAGGAGCGGTACTAAAATTCATTAAATGGCATCACGTTATTCATGATGGTTAAGATTGTTAAGAAATAGTTTAATCCAATTTGTAATTCGAGCCGCCATAATGCCCGACGTCTGTATAAATCACTTTTATTATTAAATAACCTGGTAACCTGAATAATTGGTGAACGAGGATTATGCCCTATTCTACCTTTGGAATAAAAAAAAACCACAATCTTATTATGACTTTGCGACAAACATAAGATTTTTAAAATTACCTACAATATTTTACTATAAAGACATTTAAATCTAATAGCAGCAACGAGAATTCCATACAAATATAGCCGTGATGGGGCAAGAAGCCAAATCGATTGCCGTTTTGCTGATTATAAGCCCAGATGTAAGATGCTATTTCATAAAAAAAACATCGAAAATGCTGCATTTTGAGAAAAAAAGGATTTTTTTTTTTGTAACTTACACACATTATGTAAGTTATAAAGATGCATTATTCAAAAAATGAATTTCAAATATCCTTATAAGTTAAGTTTTCAATTTTTTTTTTATTTCCGTGATAGACACCAACCAATTTTTGTTATATTATGTAGAAACTATTATTCTATAACATATATTTTTTTGGTTGTGCTATAAGAGCTATCATACCAAATTTCAAAGTTTTAGAATAACTAAAAGTATCCCGGAGGTTACGATTCCAGAGCAATTATGTAATATATTGCTCTATGTATAAATGCTGTATATAAACCTTTTTTATTGACTATATCTATTGTTCGCGTGGACTTTAAAGTTTGACTTTTACACAGCTTCAAGGGATTGCAGACTTGAGTATTTGATATAATTTCAGCTTGATATTGATACCTCTACGCTCCAAAGAAAAAAGGTCTTGTATAACTAACAGACGGACAACAAAGTGATCCCATAAGGACCTTTGCACGCCGCGATTCTTAAAGCACCGTCAACCCGCGCTTCTATCGATTGCATCAAGTTCTGTGGCTGCTCTATCTAAAGAAAAACGCGCTATCAACGCACGTTTGTAAAACGCGCCTCGACGCGTGTTTAAAAAATGCGGTATGCAAAGGCTCCAAGGGTTCTTTCAAAACCAATCAAGGGGACTTTAAAAGAGCGCAAGTTAAAAAAATGATTTAAAAAAATTGGTAGAGTTTAGAATGACCTGCCACGAAATAGCCGAAGTTAGGTAATGCCCGAATATTTGCCGTTTCAATAAATCAAGCTAATGTTTATGCGCCATTACGGGCACGCAGGTCTTTTCGCGATCGTTTTTTTCGGTAATGATGTTTGTGATAAATCATGATTTGGACCAAATTTGGAACGTTTGCTGGTATGGATCGGAGAAAGTGCAGGAGTATGCATGTACGTAGATATATTATAACTTTTTGTTACTGAAGGAAAAGGATTGCGGGACTAAGCATACCTACCTCATCTACTTACATCTTTTTAACGATTGAGTTGCATGGCAAACAAAACAATGATAGGTAAGACTTTCGTATTTTTTTCGAAATTATTATAAACATTGCTTTAATTACGATGTAAACGGATCACTCACGAAAACAAAGTTTAGGTTAGGTTAGGTACGACATGTTATAGCTTAGCTTAGCATAACTTTCAGCCGTCATTACTATTTCTAGGTATCCAATCATTTGGCAACAAACGTTTCAACAAATATTCATTTAACAAACAACGTTTCGCAAACTTTTGTTTCACAAATTAACCGTTTTATAACACCACTTTTCACAAATTGATCATTTCACAAACTCTTTATTAGACAAACCATCATATATGAATCAAATCAAATCAAATCATTATTTGGCAAACTATTCATTTTTTATTTTCGTCATTTGGAAAAACCACGTTTGACAAACCAACGTTTGGCAAAAAAACGTTTAATAAAATGTATTATTTGTGCCTGTAGCTATCAGGTAAACTTGGTTAAGAAATAGGTTAGGTTAGAACTGAGACCCTAAGAAAAACTAACTTCTGCCAGTAGATGCCAATGCCCATTTTTCGACTAAAGAAAATGCTCTCAATAGTCATTGCCAGTACTTTCCCGAGCCGTACCAGATGGATATCGACGTATGAGCACGACCGAAAGGGACAGATGATTGGCGGCCGGATATCACGGCGGTAATTGTTACGTTCACCGTGACAGTAATGGGTACGGGGACAGAATGGGAACAGTTTTATGAATCTAAATTTAAAAAACGCAACTCCAAAAAATTATACCTACAGCTACGCTATCAGAAAAACATGAAATTGAGTAAATGTAAATTTAAAAAAAAAGTAAAGTTGTTAATTATTTATTATTTTTAGCTAGTGGTACTTTTGGAATCTTAATAAAAACATTTTATTTGTTCTTTTCTTTGAAAGTAAAAATTTAAAAAGTCCCAAAAGGCAAGCATCTAAGGCTTATATTAAAAATAATAACGATACACACAATTATAAAGAAATCCGTATCGTTTTAGTATTTTTTAATTATAATGAAACAGAATATTTATTGTAAAAAATTCTGAATTTTCATTTTAAAACATGAATTTTTTTCGGCGAATCCATAATTCTTTAGGTTTAGCGTATCGATGTCATAAATACAATTAAATACACCAAATTAACTGAGGAAAAAAATACATTCTTGAAACTCCAAGTTTTAATATACAAAACAGGAATAAGGCCGCGACCACACCGCTGCTTAAAAAACGGTGACGGTACGGAATCGCAGTGACTGACTTGCCGTAAGCGTCAGGACTTTACCGCAAGCCCTCCACTAAAAATCGTGACGTTTACAGCACGTCACTGCGATTACGTACCGTCACCGTTCTTTAAACAGCGGTGTGGCCGCTCCTTAATATTGGTCCCATAAAGCAAAACTTTTTATCATAAGGGTTAGTTCTCACACTGTCTGATCCACAGCTGGCTGGAAACGAAATCAAATTAGACCAATTTAAAAACAAAAGCTGAATTTAACCTATTCTAAATTTGAATTCCTCCGTTTTTCCTCGCGTGCGGACCAGGGCAGTGATCAATCAGCCAAATTATATTGTCTTAGAGATTGGTCCAAATTGTCTCGATTGCCTCGATACTGTGACGTGGCTTAAAATGTTTTAAATTGGTGTAAATGGCTGGACGTGGAATTTTGTAATATACGATATGATAGTATCTATACTATACGATATGTATAGTTAGAAAAATACGAAAGTCGTTAAGAAAGTGAGCTTTTGGTATGGCATCGGCTTCTAAGATATTTAACGTTTTGATCTTCTGCTAGGAAGTCATTCTGGCTACCATTCTAAGGTAATTAAGGCAGTGACGTTTATGCAAAATTACAAGGCGACCTCTGGATGGCTAATGTTAGACTTATTGTTGCAAGTCGCGGGCAATACATATTTATCTAGAAAAAAACATTAACTAAGGGTAACTGACTAACTGACCTATCAACACTCAACCGACACAGCAAGCAAATTACCGTACTTATACCTAAGAGCTTGAAATTTTGTAGGTACACACAAGGCTTCCTTTTATCATTTCTGTTCTTTTCATGTAATTTTTCCTTTCATTTTATGTATTTATTTATTTTTTATTTTTTATTCGACTGGATGGCAAACGAGCAAGTGGGTCTCCTGATGGTAAGAGATCACCACCGCCCGGAAACATCTGCAACACCAGGGGTATTTCAGATGCGTTGCCAACCTAGAGGCCTAAAATGGGATACCTCAAGTGCCAGTAATTTCACCGGCTGTCTTACTCTCCACGCCGAAACACAACAGTGCAAGTACTGCTGCTTCACGGCAGGATTAGCGAGCAAGATGGTGGTAGCAATCCGGGCGGACCTTGTACAAGGTCCTACCACCTGCAAACCACCTGTATACTGTAGTTTGTAAGTATTTTATTTGTAATTAATTTAATATGAAAAAATGACTGCCAAGTTTCTTGGGGCGCATTCTTCTTGGCAATGATGGTATTTCCGAAAGCGCTGGCAGTTTAAAAAGAACCCGTGTGAAAGTGCCCATTGCGGCCTATTTACTGAATAAATGATGTGTGAAATTTTGAAATTCATGCAGGCGAGTACTAGGTAGGTCAATGTGAATATTTACTTAGAGCTTTTTTGCGGCATTTTTTTTAAATGAAATCTAAAGACAATACCAATGTAAAATCTAGCGTGGTCAAAATTCATGCGACTAGTCCTTCCGTTGTACAGTCACCAGCACCAATATCTGACACAACAAGGGTACATAAATATCTGATACGACTCTATTTCTAGGGCCGGAAGGACGTGTCAGATATTTTTGCACGCTCCGCTGTGGCTGATATTAATGCTGGTGACCTACTAATAACCGTGGAATGGTAATGACTTTACCCGATTAAGGACGGGTTTTTGAACTCAAATTTAACCCTTAAAAGGGTTCATCATCCCAGCCTATATACGTCCCACTGCTGGGCACAGGCCTCCTCTCAGAACAAGAGGGCTTGGGAATTAGTTCCACGCGGGCCCAGTGCGGATTGGGAACTTCGCACGCACCATTGAATCGCTCCGCAGGTTTGTGCAGGTTTCCTCACGATGTTTTCCTTCACCGCAAAGCTCGTGGTAAATTTCAAATGTAATTCCGCACATGAATTTCGAAAAACTCAGAGGTGCGAGCCGGGGTTCGAACCCACGACCCTCTGCTTGAGAGGCGATAGGTCAAACCACTGGGCCACCACGGCTTTTAAGGCTTAAAAGGGTAAAATAAGGAATTGGGATATTGATGCCGTAGTTTCGGAAATAAGGAACTAGAGGGCCTATTTTCATTTACTTCTACATGAACGAAGACTGGGGCAAAAGCTTGTTGCGATTATGTCGCTTATAACATATTTAGATAAGATGTGACTTAACCCTCATTTTACAAAACAGAGATCGTCGTCACCCCGTCTACATTTAACCCCAAAAAAGCTTAAATTTGATCCGAAAATCAAAAAGGCGGTAAAAAACATAATCGGCCATTATCGGATTAGAAACCAGCGATTTATTCGAATTATTATAATTTGGGCTTGTTTGTACAAAACGAAGGTAAAGGATAAAATGATTAGTTTCATGTTATTGACGATGTCTTGGGTAGGTACCTGATAAAAGTCAAGTTGTCAAGCTCCAAGTGTCGTTGCATACCTACCTATTTACGTTTTTAAAAGTGCTACAAATGATAAATAAAATAAACTTTGTTTTTCTGTACAATAAAGAGTTTACTTAGGTACTAACAATCCACTATCTCTTTTATTCGAAATTTCACATATGATATAGTAGGTAGTTTAAATACCTACTTAGTTGTCATTTTTTTTAGTTCTTGATAGTAGATTGTACAACAAGAGCATAAAACGAGCCATTTTACCCGAGGCGTTCAATTAGCCACGTCTGGATAGACACGTCGAGGGGAAAGTGGGCTTAATGCTCGAGTTTTACACTCTGATTTTCAGTTCAATTGAGAGGAAATTAAATAGCAACAGTGGAAACAATTTTCCACTTGCTAGATACCTTTTATTTTTCATGGATTGCTATATAATTATAAATTTTTAGTTTTTAAAATAAAATATATTAAAAAATATGTAGAATATTTTTTGTTTGTGGCTGTTGACATCTGCTTGCATGACCTTGGTCTTAGACGAAGATTTTACTTTATGCACTAGACCATAAAAAGTCATTTTATTTCGCCTAGATCCAGCATAAACACGAACTTTGCGAGCATGAGAAGTGAAATAGCTTATTTCTTTTTGAGGTTGAGGTACTGAACCCTAAAAATAAACTAACCTTTAACATCTAACGCGTCGTAACAAAGAATTTTTAGTGTCAGTAATGCTTCAAAATACTAAGAAAATGATTGTATCACCGTAATTATGCAGATGGTCATAAAAATTAGCATACACAACCCATACTTAAGTATAAAACAACGTATTAAGTAAAACACGAGTTTTCGAAAAGCTGGGTTACCTCATTTTGGTGTGCTATGGGTCTAAGATTATGAGATTCTTATCTAGTGATTACTTAGTTTTTGATTTTGTGCAATTGTAGGGAAGATAAAGTTTCGTCGCGTAAGTAGGTAGGTATAAAATGGTCTCTTTTGACTCTTATTCATGAATTTAGTCTCTTACTTTATGATTTCGTCTAGCAGTTTCGATTCCCGACCTCAGCTATATTTTTTTATGCGAGCCTTTGTATAAATTAACTACTTATCATAATTTATATTTAGAATATTGTCAAGATAATAATAACAATAGAAAAACAATATTTGTCCATTAAATGTTGATTACGTTACTTAAGAATAGGTATGCTGATAAGCCAAAACTAAACGTAGCAGGATAGATCCTGTAAAAAAAATACAAACTAAATTTCTATCAGGCCAGCATTAAAAACCCGGTATCCCGGATTAAAACTGTAGAGAATAGAACATTGTCCTTTTTAAATTGAGAAGAAAATCTAAAGCAGAGTACATAGCGAGGACCAAAATCTCTAATTACGCCGGACCCTGGCATTATAAACCGTTTTGTGATCTACGGTACGGACGGACCCTTGCTTGTTGAATATATCATTATTTTATAAAAAACAAACTTTGATGTTGCCTTTTAAGTTGGCTCTTTTACAACTGAGAATTTTGTATGAATATAATGAATGCGTTCACGTTCACACTTTCTGATACGTGGTAGGTATGTAACTCGTCTTAATATGGTGGTAGATAGCGTAAACGATAATGGATATTAATAATAATATTACATATTATATTCAGGCGTCACTTTGCGGAGTTCCATATCAATGAAAACTATAATATACGTACTGCAAATCAACAAATTAAAACCGGTCAAGTGTGAGTCGCTCCGAGGAAAATGTTTCAAACTTTGTAATTGATCTGTTAGGTAGCGACTGTATAAATTTCAAACAGTTTTTTTCCTATTATTTCGAGATGTACGGAGCCCGCGATGCGTGCATCCCACTCGCACTTGACTGGTTTTTTAAGAAAACTTTTTTATTAGACTGGATGGCAAACGAGCAAGTGGGTCTTCTGATGGTAAGAGATCACCACCGCTCATAAACATCTGCAACACCAGGGGTATTGCAGACGCGTTGCTAAACTAGAGGCCTAAGATGGGACACTTCAAGTGCCAGTAATTTCACCGCCTGAACTGAACACCAATAGAAAACTGAGCAGCAATTGACCTCTATCTCACTTGACAGTTCCTAAATAAAAATCAGTTGCCTTAAAACAGCTCTAAATATCGATTGTCGTTTTTTTTGTTGTGTTCGTAATTTTGAGAATTGCGTTTTTTATGCCTTCATAATGTGGATCCTTATCGACAGGTGTCAGCTATTCGTATTAGTTGTGAATACAATACAAGCCAAGTGTGCGTCGGAGTCGTACAAAAAGAGTTTCGTATCAGGTTAAATTTTCCACACAGTAAATTGGCTCTTATGGGGGTTGCATTTTTTATTCCCATTTAATTTTATTATTTATCATAGCGAACAAACTAATAGGAATTACTTAGTACGAGTACCTACCTATTTCTAAGTAGGTATTTAACTAGACTATAACAGAACTTAATTTAATGTTCCATGTGCTAATATAGAAGAGACTCTATGATATTTCTACGTGTAACAAACCACTATTCAGTATTCATTCATTTCATACACCTATCACTTAACTTAGCATCATTATCAATCATCCTCATACTCTAACTACTTGTCAGTAATCAGCCATACTTCACAAATTCTGAAACAATCTTAAACACATCTAACTACCATAATTTTCTACCATCACTCTACGACCTTAAGAATTGATGGACACCAAAATTACACACAATATACGACACTCGCGTGTCCCGTGTACACATACCTTTATAATAGTCATAGACATTACCACAGTTTACTTTGACAAACTCGTATCTTACTAAATTATTTAGTCCTAATAACTACTTTAATGAGCGTGGAATAGTGTTGGTTTTGCAGTGATGCAGGTGGGATACAAATGAGGTTGATTCAATTTAGGTGCGATTACTTGGTTATAAAATTGTTAGAATTTTTGTAAAATTATAGACTAGTGAGGAATTTGAAATTAGAGCTGGCTGGAATTTTTTGGGACCTTTTCGTCAGTAATTTTGGTCGGTGTCGCGTTTGAATTTGGAATTCTAGGTAGCCAGTAATGATTTGTGAATAGAATGTGGATCATTAGAACCATTGGGAGTGAGATTGGTGAGAATTTGCACTCAGGTTTTTTGTTTGCGGAACGAATTTTATGCTAGAGTCAGCTAGAGTCAGACTTAAACTTACTTAGATAAACCCCTTGTTTCACTATCCATTGATTAAATTTACTTGACGGATAAAATGTGGTGCCGTCTCTGTTTATTTTGTTCGAATATACGGAGACTGCATCACTCTTATCCGTCAAATAAAATTAATCAATGGGTGGTGAAACATTCCCTAAGACTTAAAGAGCATTATTTAGGACGAATTTATATCCAAAAGATTACTTGATAAATTATAAATATCAAATCGTACAAAAATAGATAAGTAATTAAAGAAAAAAATAACTAAGTAAGTAACTATTTAGTTTTCGCAGTTAAATCTTTGTAGTAATAAAAAACAAATACTGAAAATGTCTTATTTCGACATAGATAATACCAATAAATAAATTATAAAAACAGTTATCTGAGGGGATATCACAAAAAGTTAATTTTTTGAAGCACACTAAATAAAAAAAATGTAACAAAAAGAGCCGTTAGAAACGCGGATTCCAAATTTAAAATTACATAACCGTGACCTTAAACGGCACCGTGACAAAAGGCGGCTAAAACAAAAAGATGTAACTCCAAAAACGGCTGAATTTATTACGCGCATCTGACAGTTACGAAATAAGAAATAAATAAATAATAACCATGACAGTTTTAGTTATTTTTAATTGATTGGAGGTGTAGGGTCACCGTGTATAATCCACACAAATGAGCTGTTAATGTGTCATGCCGATTTATTTTTTTAACGCACCTTTTGGAGACACGGGCGATTAGGTTGCGAACGCTTTTTGTTTTCGGGTGTAGTTTTAATGATGCAGTTTTTTATTGAGTTCGCAGTCATTAGTTTTTTTATCAGCTGCCTTTTATTGTTGCGGCCAGTATTGTTATTACTTCTAGTCTAGTTGGGAAAGAAAATATTCGATCACCTAAGCCCAGTTTAGACCTGCAAGAAAAATCATGCAAGTTGCATTACATTGCGGTGCTCGATTGTCAACTAGAAGCTCGGTGGCTTTACAGCCTCGCAATGTAATGCAATGAGGGTTTTTCGACTGGCGAAGTATCGTGAAGTCCGTTTGACATTTCAGTCTTGCTTACGATTGGCTCATTTAGTTATTTAACCAATCACGAGCGCGACGCGGGCTATGCTCGAAGTTTCTCTGAAGGATCGAATTCGGAACGAGGAGATCCAACAGAGAACTAAAGTCATCCACATAGCTCACCGGATAAGCAAACTGAAGTGGCAGTGGGCCGGCCATATTAGCCGAAGAACCGATAACCGCTGGGGCAAATGAGTTCTTGAGTGGAGACCGCGAATCGGCAAGCGTGGCGTGGGTTGACCTCAGACTAGGTGGAGCGATGATCTTCGCAGGGTAGCTGGCAAGAACTGGATGAGACTGGCCGAGGATCGTGCTCAGTGGCGTAAGATAGGCCGATGATGATGGTGATGATGATGAGCGCGACGCAAATGTCAAACGGACCTCACGGGACGACACTAACGCCATCTAGCGATATTTTGCCTGTCGAAAAACCCTCATTGGCACGATTTTTCTTGCAGGTCTGAACCGGGCTAAAGACGTTTTTCGGTGAACTGAGTTGGAGAATAGGCACTAGGTTAGTAGTTACATTATATCACCATAACACAGGAGCGCCATTATAATTAACTATTGCTACCTAGTACCTAAACGTTTTTTTTCCTCTAAAAAGGTATTATCTATTTATACTTAATATGTTTAAGAATAAAGATTTGATTTTGTGTTTGTGGGTTTGGAAAGGATAAACTTAAAACTGCTCAACAATTTAAAATTCCGTTTTAAAATAACCCTCCTTGGTTGGGGCAGTCGGGTAACAATAGGCTTTTGAACATTATAATTTAAACCTAAAATTAGTATGATAATGTACTTTCAAAATAAAGAAATAAAAATTATACTTAATCAAAAAGTGAAATAATTGTTAACTTCATAATACTTCACATGTCATTCATAATTATAACTTTATACTTTTATCGACACAACCTGTCAATTATAGCAACACATGTAGGTATAATTACAAGTTTAAAATCGATCAAAACATTCCATTATTATTACGTACAAAACACAAAAACGTAACTTTCAATTATAGAAAGCCAAAAAACTTTTCGGGCGCGCGCCAAATGTCTCACACACACCTCAGGCTGTTCATTAAAATGTTCACTAGGAAGAGTGCCTGGCTTTGCTTTTTAGAAACAAGAAAAACAGCCGCATTGTTTAAGGCGGTGACGTTCGCCATCACATTTACCATCTCTTTCTACTCTTATCCTACACAAGTCCTACACCGTGTGATGGAAAGAAATGGTGAAAACGATTATGATTCCGAGATTTCCGAGTGCATCATCAGGGTATCCAATCATTTGGCAACAAACGTTTCAACCAATATTCATTTAACAAACAACGTTTCGCAAACTTTTGTTTCACAAATTAATCGTTTTATAACACAACTATTGAATTATTATTTTCGTCATTTGGGAAAACCACGTTTGTCAAATCAACGTTTGGCAAAAAAACGTTTAGTAAAATGTATCATTTGAAAAACACTTTATTAAGAATAATTTAGAGGTGCCTGCAGCTCAGGTTAACTTGGTTAGGTTAGAATGAGACCCTAAGAAAAACTAACTTTTGCCAGTAAAGTTCGTTAGGTTAGAACTGCAACCCTAAAAAAACGAACTGCTACCAGTACAGTAGGTTAGGTTAGAACTGCGACCCATAGAAAAACAAACTACTGTCATTTACCTATAGTTGGTTAGGTTAGGTTAGATAGGACTGCGACCTTAAGGAATGCGAAACAAAAACGAGTCACTAGAACAAAACCCTACCAATTTAAATGTTATGTAACTAGTTTGTCAAATAATCATTTATTAATTGATGTTCGTGAAATGACTAGTTTGAAAAATGAGTTGTTTGGGTAATACACATTTTTTAAATGATGATTTGTTATATGATGTGTTTGTAAAGTGACAAGTTTGTTAAAAGTATATTTATCAAATGATCATTTGTGATATGAGCAGTTTGTGATATGAAGTGGTTCTGAAATGAATAGTTTGTGAAACGTTGCTTGTGAAATGATAGTAAACCAAAAATAAGACGTCAAATAGTCGTATTGTCTAACGCTCGAGCGCTTGCGATCGCATTCGCCATCCTTTTCTATCCTTATCCATTACCGTGTGATAGGAAGTAGTGAAAACGATTGTGAGTGCGTTTTGTAAGTGCGTCAGCCTACGTACGCACATTGCGGCTAACAGAGCAGAGCGTGCTATCTCTTTCTCAAGCGATACTTTGAAGAGGAACGACGCGCTATAACCGCGTGGCTAACCGCATAGTAAGGCATAGTATAGCCTTAGATAATAAGGTCTTTGTTATTCAATAAACTTACTTTCTGTTAGGTATTCAGAGCTAGACACAAACATCTATATGTAGATAATCAGTTAGATACTTATTTATGCAAATTTGATTGTTAGAATTTGAAATATTTAGTAATGGAACAAAGTCTAGTTTCGATACAAACAAACAAACAAAGTTGCGGCATTACAACAAACTTTAAACACACGTAAACTTTACCACTCTAAATTCATTACACAAAATTATTTGGAACGGCCACATTCGAAAATCGACGGCGTTGCCACAGCCAAATTTTAAATTGGGACCACACAATGAAGTGACAGCTGTCAGTGGAATTATTTTATTAATTTTGCAGTTACGCGGTTTTAGCTAGAGGCGGTGGCACTTAAATAAAAGTTATGTAAAGCCTCTTATTTGCTGCATCACTTTTATTTTACCCTCCCTTTTTTCACTTCCATATTTTTTGAATGGGGTGAAAACAAGCAATCGAGCGAGTCACATGGCGCTAAGTAGGTAAGCACCAACATCTACATTAGATGCACATCATGCACATACTTAAGAACACCATAGTTGCAAACAGATTTGTATGAAATATGGAATAAATATTAGGTATAGTTGGGGGAGAAAAAGGTTGCCTGGAAGACATCGCTCTTAAGCGATAAGGCCGCCTATTGTTTGCCTTGTAATTTTCTTTCTGTGTACTTGTTTTCTGTATCGCTTACCTACTATTTCTGGTGTACAATAAAGAGTCGTTGTATTGTATTGTATTGTAAAAGTCCTCGAGTGGCGACCACGAACCGAAAGCCGAAGCGTAGGACACCTCCCACTAGATGGACTGAAGACATCGTTTGAGTTGCAGGCAACCAGTGCTGCAGTGATGCAAGTGATGAGTTGTAGTTCATTGCGGCGTTGTAAGGGGAGACCATTTTCCAGCAGTGGACGTCTTCCGGCTGATGATGATGATGATGATGATGATAACTTATACACATTTTTGCACTTGTACAAAGTGACCTATTATTTTTCCTCAGTATTGCCTGGCAAGAAAAGTCGTATCGGTCCAAGTAACACAAGCTATGTTGTACCTATATGTTATGTCTTGTATGAGGGAGAGATGGTCCCTTGGAGGGTGGCAGGGGTCTATGTATAATATATGTATAATGTGTACACGTGATTGTAGTTTGGCCGACATGGCTACGTAACAGGGCGACCTTGAATTTGTGAATACTGAGACACTTTTTGACTTGTATTATGTATGTGTGTAAATTCTTTATTGTACAAAAAAAAACAAACAAAACACAATCGACAAACTTTTACATGTAAGTACCTACAAAGGCGGGCTTGTCCTACTAATTAATATGTATTAAAATGCGAAAGTTTGTGTGTACCTACCTATGTGTGTGTGTGTGTGTGTGTGTGTGTGTGTGTGTGTGTGTGTGTGTGTGTGTGTGTGTGTGTGTGTGTGTGTGTGTGTGTGTGTGTGTGTGTGTGTGTGTGTGTGTGTGTGTGTGTGTGTCTGTTTGTTTAAGGTGTGGGTATTTTGAAACCCCGACGCAAAAAGCGGGGTGTTATCAGTTTGAAGCCAATGTCAATCTGTCTGTCTGTCTGTGGCATCGTAGCTCTGGAACCGTTTAGGTTAAACCGATTTTGATGCGGTTTTTTTGTATTGCGGTTTTTTGTTTCCTTGCGGTGATTCTTTTCTATTTTTCATTAGAATCGGTTCAGTCATGTTTCAGACATTAAACTTCGAAATGACAATGTCAGGGGTTTTTCAAGTTAGGTTATTATGTACTCATTTTTGGCCTCCTTTCGGAAAGAGAGGACTAGGGCTGTAATTTCCACACGGCGCACGGGTTAAAAGCAGATTGGGAACCTAACACACCATAAACTGCTTCACAAGTATAGGTATTATTCCATATTAAATTATGTATCATCATCATCATCCCAGCTTATATACGTCCCACTGCACGGCACAGGCCTCGTCTCGTAATGAGAGGGCTTAGGCAGTTCCCATGCAGGCCCAGTGCGGATTGGGAACTTTACACACACCGTTGAATTGCTTCGCAGGTTTGTGTGCAGGTTTCCTCACGAAATTATGTATAAAATATTATTCTTCAAAGTTTTTTTTTATAGGTACTTCAAGTTTTTATAATGTAATAGATACAGATTTTCATTAAAGATACAAGCAATCCTTGTATATGAGTTCTTTGATCTAATTTCTTGAGCGGCAGCTGTTTCTTTTAGAATAAGTACCTAAAGATGTCTAAAAATAATGTTTTCAAGAAAGTTAAGTTTCAACCGGAGGTTCCAATAGTTATTTGGGTCACAAGGGAGCAAAATGGTGTATTTACGGCGAGGGCGTACATTGAATCCAGAATCCTGAGCGTAGCAAGGGATTCTATGAGGGATTCAAGTGTTAACGCCCAAGATGAAAATAATTTTGCTCCCGAGTGGCTCTTACAACTTTTCACACCGAGCAGCGAGCATTAAGAAACTTGAAAAAAAAAAAATTCTAAATATTATTAAAGAACAACCAGCACAGAAAATGGCGTGGCTTTCCAATTATCAACTTCAAAAAATGGCATTTGCAATAAAACACTTAGAAAAACCTTGAACAGAAAAGTTGCACTTTGCTCCCTCTCGTCAGGGAGGAAAAGTTACTTTTCTGAAGGAGAGGTGTGAGTGTGAAAAGTATATTTACGCAGTCAGATCTTAAACTAGGTTTAGTCTTCCCGACATCATTGTAGCAAAATCCAATAAAATTGAGCATAAGCTAACCAACATAGAAAAGTTGAATTAAATTCCCCGACAATGAAAATTTTTAGTTTAATATCTGTAAAATACCTGAACTGATTTTTATGAAACACGTAGTACACGTTTTGTAGTTAAGAACCATTGCAAATCGCTTTCACGTTAGAAAAATTGCATCGAAAGCAGTCCATCCGTTTGAGAGCTACGATGCCACAGGCAGACCGACAGATAAACAATGTTGGCGTCAAACTTATAACATCCCTCTTTTTAACCTCCGACGCAAAAAGAGGGGTGTTATAAGTTTGACCGCTATGTGTGTCTGTCTGTGGCACCGAGCTCAAACGGGTGGACCGATTTGAATGAGGTTTTTTTCATTCTTTCATTTTGTCATCAAAATCGGTTTAGTCGTTTTTGAGATACTGAACTTTGAAGTGAAAAAGTCGGGGGTTTTCCAGCTTTTGTTGGTTAGGTTATTTGCGTCGAGGGTTAGAAAAGGTAAGTCCAGGAGGAACAAGTGATCTCCTTTAAGTTGGCAACTTTGTATTAGGAACTGGCTTGCCTGTTCACCTCTCTACATTTTATACCTACCAGGTGCAGGTGCAGGTGGTAGAACCTTGTGCAAGGTCCGCCCGGATTGCTACCACCATCTTGCTCGCTAATCCTGCCGTGAAGCAGCAGTGCTTGCACTGTTGTGTTTCGGCGTGGAGAGTAAGACAGCCGGTGAAATTACTGGTATCCCATCTTTGGCTTTTAGGTTGGCAACGCATCTGCAATACCCCTGGTGTTGCAGATGTTTATGGGCGGTGGTGATTCTTACCATCAGGACACCCACTTGCTCGTTTGCCATCCAGTCGAATAAAAAAAAACTTTTCAGAATGTCTGATAAAGAGTTTAGTTGTGAAATATACTTATTGCAGTTAAAGACATAAGTACCTACCCAACCCCCTTACTTAATTGAAGTAAAACTTTGGCTTATCGGTGATATTTGGTAATTCGGTGATACCTACTACTTTATTACTTTAGACAGATCTCACTATGCGGAAATGAGAGCTATAAAATCAAAGGCAGCTGTAAGTTTTGGTGTTTGTAATCGAGTTGGCAGCGATTTAATTGCTTGCATTTCACCATTATGAGCTCAGCATAAGATAACGCAGTAGGTATCACCGATCATAATTACTAAAATTCTTGTTTCAATTAAATTTATCTGCTCCATTCGGAAACGTCTATTAAATGCAATGTATTCTTAACTTTCTATCAACTATTAAAGTGTAGGTATTTGTAACTAATAAATTTGTAAAATTAAAAAAAAATCAAGAACGAAAACTTATTTCGTATCTGTCTGTGCAACAAAAAATTGGCCAAAAAGGATAAAGTGTAGTAAACGCAAAACCCTTTTTTTAGTTTTATTCAAACTTCACTTTTGAATACGCTGAGTAAAAAATCAAAAATAACATACTTCAATAGGAACGTAAACACTTTGAAAAAAGCTTTACAAATCGAGTAAACCTAATCAAACAGCCAAAAAACCATCGCGAGCGCATTCTAACACCGTCATTCAAAAATCGAACGTCACAATATAACCGCTCACTCAACCCTACAATAGCCATAAAGAATTACAATTAATCGCTACGACGAGAAATGCCACCGGTAAAAAAAACGTCAAAATATCTATGCCCCCACTGACTACTGGCCGCCAATGGGGGGCCGCGGTGGACGGCTCGCTACCACTTTTGGGCCAATGGGAGAGCCCCGGGGCGGAGCCTGGAGCGTCACACAGCGTTTCGCCCCCAGCGAAAACCTTTTAGCCTCCAGTCGTTTACAGATAAGCCTTAGGGATGGTCGATTATTATTACACGTACGTTTTGTGATCAGCGCTCGAGGCGGGATCGATATGCGGGCAAGCCAGTGAACTGTTGTGATATGAGACATTTTGTGTTCTGTGATATGTTTGCCTTAGTATAGATAGCATGAACCTTTATATGCAGTGTCATCGCGAGGTATGGATCCGATTGCTATTTTATTGTGTGCATTTGCAGTGTTAAAGTGAATGAAGAATGTGCCTTCAGGAATGGAATTCTAAAAAAATAGGCTCTAATCGTTAGTTATTCAATTGCAATTCCTTCTTGATAACCTATTTATCGGTCGAATATAAATACAAAATTGAGTATTTTAAATTAACATTACTGTTAACTAAACGTTCTGTTCATACAAAACACAATAAAAATCAAAATTAATAAAAATTACTCAATAAAAAAGATTAATTTATTAATCAGTGTTTTTTTTTTGATTACTCAATATTTGAATAATTTACTTATACTTATAACGTATAAGAAAAAACAATTTCAACGTAATAAGAAAGGCGATTGAGTATTTCTCCTTTTTTTCCTAAAATTTTGTTTGTTATGTTGCCATTGGGAACATCAAAATAATAAATATAAACACAAGTATTTTTGCGGGTATTACGCGCTAAAACTGTATAAGTATAAAATCGTTGTTACTTGATATTCTTCTAAAAGTGTTTAATAACCTTAATACCTGAGGTAAAATTAATGAATCCATATTTTTATAAAAAATATAATTAAATAACAAGGAGTTCCTCAAATATTTTAAATCGAATGCGTTATTTTTTGCTTTAGCCTAAAATTAAGTAAAAACAATTTTTACACTCAAATGACACCAAAGCCATTTTAAAAACGCGTTTGTTTTGTTTATAAAAAAAAAAAAAATCTTAGGTAGTTAAACAAGCTTTTAGGTAAAAAAAAACTAAACTAATATCATAAGTAAGTACGTAACAACTGTGTTTTTGTTGCAAATACAAATATTACACGGAAATTACAAATTGCATTCGATCGTTGATAGGTAACATGACAGCGATAATATATATCAGCATTGCAGACGTGTCGTTGAATGTTTTGCATTTTTCTAGTGTCAAACATCTAACCAAGCGCTGTCATCATGTTAAACGGTCAAATGGGCTCTGCGAATTTACCACCTGAAGGTATCTTCAATATTAACTTTTTATTTACAAACAAAAACTTATTTAAGTATCACAAACATTGTCTTATCGGTGATACTTGGCAATTCGGTGATACTTTATTATCTTACACAGATCTTAATATGAGGAAATGCATTGCAAGCTATAAAATAGATGGCAGCTGTCAGTTTTGACGCTTGCAATCGGGTTGGCAGCGATTTAGTTGCTCGCATTTCACCTTTGTTGAGCTCAGCGTTAGATTACAACGCAGTATCACTGATTTACCAAGTATCACCGTTAAACAAAGGTTTGCCCCGCTTAATGATGAATCAAGATATTTTTTTATTCGTTTGTACGTGTTCGTACCTTTTCAGCTGTTGATTTGATATTTGGTAGAGTTACGTAAATAAATTAGATGATCATTATCTTCATTATCAAAGTTGTTTTTTGGCAAAAATATATGTATGAAAGCACCGAAATAATCGAAAAGATCAAAAAAATTTAGAATAACTCATATATCTAAAGGTTTTGCTTATTTACTTTTTGTACCCAACAATACTTTCCCTTGTATTCTTTATGATCTCTAAAAGTAACATTTCATCTCACAGCTAAGAGAAACTTGACACAGATCCCCAATCCTTTATTTGTAGCATTCCCGGGCATATAATTACAGTCCGCTGCGTTATACTTTGAAATTTTATAATTGGCGGTCCCTGCCACAAATTACTGAGACATCCTCTCCAAACAGGTAAAACAATAAAATAACTTTAGCAATATCGGTTTCCAAAAAAAAAAAACGATTTTGAAGTTATGCGGTTTCTACGTTTGGGACGAGTATAGTAACATCGCTTTTTGTTGTTATTATGTGTAATGTGTAAAGAACATTATTATGACATACGGTGAGTATATGTTGTTTACTTTCATAGTATTATTCGCGACGCTAGGGTGGGTGTTGTTATACAGGCTTTTAATTAAATAGCTGAAAACCTGAAAGAAAATAAATAAATACCCAGTGACAATTACAGCTAGGATCGTCTCCGCGGAAGTCCTCAACAATTGATAGCATTGACTAAGAAATTTGATACGGAAATGTGGTTTGAATGGCAATGCAAGTACAGTCAAAAAAAAGTACAGTCAGCAAAAAAATCTTATATTAAAAATGTTTTTTTTAACAAACTTATTTGTAACCCGTGTGTAAGCCGTGGTGGTCTAGTGGTTTGACCTATCGCCTCTCATCTTGAGCTTTGCATTGAAGGAAAACATCGTGAGGAAACCTGCACAAACCTGCGAAGCAATTCAATGGTGCGTGTGAAGTTCCCAATCCGCACTGGGCCCGCGTGGGAACTATGGCCCAAGCCCTCTTGTTCTTGTTCAGCAGTGGGACGTATATAGGCTGGGATGATACCCCACCGGGGGGATGATTTGTAACAGATCGTGCTCGTACTAATTTCGAAAACTGATCATTGTCAAGTGTATCTAAACGCTAGTCGACTTTGCAAATTATTTTACATGCAAATTAGAGTGATTTCCAAACGTTGTAGAATGCTCCATTTCGGTAAAGGTTACCTACACGGTGTTAATTATTAGACTGAAATTCTCAGACACCCAGCCGTCTGTTTTATTTAACGTTACTTTAATGTACATGCTTACAAATATGTATTCAAAGTCAAAATATCTTTATTCAATTTAGGCTATAACAAGCACTTATGAATGTCACTACCACCGGTTCGCCTGCAAGATCATGTTTACAATATTATCCACAAGTATATTTCACAATTATTATCCAGTTATTTCAAAAAAGTTTCGAATGTTTTGAAAAATCAGTAATTCTACTTGATTACCTACTAATTCTACACTCATAATTTGGACTTGTCAGTTAAGCTTTGCGCTTCGCCGTTTTTTGAAGAAACTGATAGGACAAACAATATTGGAACTTTTAAATTTGGAACGTCACTAAGACATTTAATTACCATATTGTATTTTTAGACTGGGCACAGTAAAAATCTTTACCTAGGCCGTCTTGCAGGAAAAAATAAATCTAGATTTAGTCGTTAAACCTGGCTTAAGCTTGACAGTTCCATACATTTTGACACTACTAAACTGAGCTTAACGCAAACTCGAGATTTATGTGTTTCCAGCAAGTAGCCATTAGTCTAATCGATATTCCTCTCGATTCTGAGCAAATTACCTTCAAGTTTCTAGTTATTTAATAAACATCTCGTCTTTACTTAATTTTTATTAATGACCGACTAAGAATACTTATGCAAGAAAAAAATGCATATTTTTTTGAACGTTAGATCACTCCTAGTCCTTAAGTATAAGATAGATAGGTAGGTATTAGATATATCCATACAAGGTGTCTTCAAATTGTCCTCCTTCAAATAACTCCTGAAATACCTGTACCGGAAGAATTTGAAGACATCCTATACGTGTCCTATTAAAAAAGTATGTGCATATTCTATAGATGGGCCGAAAGTGGTTTTGAACCGAATACGAACTTCGAACGAACATTATATTAAAATAAAAACTCGGCTGAATTTCGGTCGAACTTCGGTTCAATATCCTGCCTCTAGTAATTTTTAAATACGAGTAGATAGATAAGAAAGACTGTTAAATTTGATTGTTGAAAACCCCGCTGCCAACACCAATTAAGCTAAATTAAAATCTTTTTTTTAAATTCAATTTACGAATTGTAATCATGCAGATGTTTAGGTACTAAAGAAATTTCATTTTTTCTAAAAGTATGATATGAAGAGACATATTTTCCATTTAATTTCAGTCTAAATAGTACTTTCTTCTTTTTTTGCAGTCCATCCCTATCATATTCTAAGCTTCCGCGCCGTCGGGGGTTACATTTACACGGGCTAATTCAGCTTGATACCGCGACATTGTTGCAGTTGCGTGTACACACTCGAAAATGGCTTGGGAAGTAGCGAGGACAGGAGGCAAAGACTAGTGAGACTGCGTTACTCGTCATGTCGCACGTTAGGCTAGTCGTCATGCCCAGGGAACACTTCCCGAGCGGCCACATCCACATCACCATGGTTACTCTGTGCCATGGTGCGGCGTCGTAACTTTAAACGGCGCGGCGCGGGCCACGCGCTGGCCCTATACTAAGAACTTCGTATCTTGCCGTCCCGCTGACTCTAATATTATTTAACACGAGAATGAGAGGGACGGTAGGTACGATACGAACCTCGATTTTCCAGTTTCGTAGTAGCCCCCCGTTCGTGAAATGGCGCGGCGTCGAAGTACGGCGCTTTGCCACATCGTGCAATACACGGCGCTGAACACTTGCCCATCTATTCTGCATCTTGTGGCACACCGTAACAGCAACGTGCCGCATTCCGGCGCGGCGCCGTTTATTACGGCAACGCAATGCGTCTTACCCTAAAGCTGCGTTCACAATTAGGTATCTGTCGTGTTGTGTCGTGACGCATCAGAACTGCATCGGTTTCATGTACATTTTATATGGTTGCGTTCACATTAATCTGATGCAGTGTTGTGACGGCCTGTGTTGTGTCGCATCACAAGCTATAGAGAGAGAGAGAGAAAGACAGAGTATGGCGACGTCCTTACGGAGTTCATGGTATAGCTTCGCAATATACCTACAACTATCGCCATATACCAGTTTAATATGACCACCAGACGAACACTGTTTGTGAACTTTAATTATTAACTCTTAGATTATTTAATCTAGTTTACTATCACATACCCTCAAATTGGATATTGAGGAAATCGGGCTTCCACCCACTGGCCTCCCAACAAATCCCCTCACAGCCAGCCCAAACTACCAGAACCAACACATTGAACCGTGTACAAAAGTTTGATTACATTTAGTTACTATGAAAGCTCAACAAGCAATCTTGTCATACAAACTTTACTTATCACGATTAGTGTTATTCTCTTGATCATATTGCTTTATAACGGACATTAGATATGTAAAGAAAAGTTTAAGGAACTCACCAGTGATTGTTCTCTTACTGGATGCACTAACGCAATGTGTAACTTCTTTCCTATCCTCCTTACATACTCTTTATTCAAGTTAATTTCCTATTCCTTTATCAGTCCCGCCTTATTTGTTCGACTGTTAATTTCAAACTAGTGACAGCTGTCAAGTGCAATAAAACAATAACTTTTTTTTAATATCTTTATTCAATTTAGGCTATAACAAGCATTTGATTTTCTTAACGAACCTTGTGACTAGCATAATAAAACAGAGAAGTAAGACGGATCCTTACACTTCGATCACATGGTCGATAGATGGTACTACTCTACGTGCTTAATAAATAGATGAAATAAAAGACCTTTGAAATTTACTAATTCTGGGTGATTTATTGGGCATAATTATTATGTTCTTAAGAACAAACTGAAGGAGACGAGAAAGGGGAATCCATTTATCTAGTTAACTGCTACAAATAGACATAATTCTTATTCTGAACATAGATGAAATTTGCCTAGGATTTGTACCTATCTCCTATACCTATACTCCAGTGTTTCCTGTCTGAGAACACGCCTTGATGTTTACATGTTTAAACCTATGTTCATTATTATGGAAGTAGGTAGGTTTTGTTTTGACGAAAAGATACATCTAACAACAGCAACCGCATTAGTTTTTTTTAAATGATAATTTACTGTGTATGGCTACTGGCCTTACAACTACAGATATTAATAATAATTCATTTATTTATTCAGATTTTTTTATTTCAGATATTGATAAAACATCCTTCATTGACATGCATTACCTATGCCAAGTCTAGAACACAATAAATATTTTAAAATGCCGTGGACTGGCAACCGATTCAATTCCAGCCTACGTCAAAAAAGAAAAAGACAAATGAACAGTGAAATATTTTAAAAACCATTTTCCATTATGGCGCTGTCATCGCGCGTTGATAAGATTTAAATTAGGCCCACAATAGCGCTGTCAAATCCGCCATTAATTTTCAAATTTGAAATGAGAACGGGAGCGGTGTGGCCAGCCTTTAATGAATGTGATCGTGGTGAATTAAATCAGTTTATTTTTTATTGTTTTGACATTAATTGTGGATAAGGGAGTTATTGTAGTTCGTTTAACGTTTTAAAACAATGCGATGAATCGAGTAATGGGGGATTAAATATGTATCTATTTGTTCCGGCCAGTTAAACAGTCTATACCTATTATGTAAAATCGAACAAACTGATCTATGTGACTATGTACCAGGGTGGAACCTTTTAATAAACAATTTCACTTTGATTTCCTTGACAAAAGTCCATACTTCCACCGCCGCCGCTGGGTTTCCATCTTATTCTTATTTCACAGCCAAAGGCTCCAGTGTTCCATCTTATTCTTATTTCACAGCCATAGGTCCAAGTGTGGACCCCTGGGCAAGCTTCATCGGCGATCCCAGTTGGCTGTGTGAACTTCTGTTGCTTGAAAACTATTGAAAGGCACAGAAAATTAATCATTATATACACCATCAATTAACACCACATATTTCTGGGCATATTGAACACATGAAGGTATGAAGTACTCCCACATCCCATGATGTCAACATAACTTTAGTAGCACAAAAGTTTCACGTTGGTAGGTAACATGATTCAGTTTGACTGTACGTTATTCTCTTTTCCTAGCTTGCAAGTGGTCGCATTTTCAAAAAGAGACGAAGCTATGCCGAAATAAATCTATTTAGTTTTGTAAATGGCAGGAAGGCAGGAAAAATGGCATCACAGGATAAAGCGGTTTCTACATATTAAAAAAAAACTTGAATTAAATGCATGATGGATGACGGCATGCATACTATTTATAAAAATAAACTTGCAATATATAAAATGTCTTGTCACTCTATCTCCGCCCATTTTGCATAAATAGCCAATAAAACTTTAAATAATTAAAAATATTTTATAAGTACATCTGTCGTAATATATTGTAGAGCCATAAACAATTGCCTGTATAAATGTAGTACCTGTACGTAACATTTGTTACAGGTATGACTTAACCAGTTAGAAGACTTAGGGGCTGTTTCACCATCCATTGATTAGCGTTAAGCGACGGTTAAATGTGATGCCGTCTCCGTCTATCCGAACAAAACAAATAGAGACGGCATCACACCTAACCGCCAGTTAACACTAATCAATGGATGGTGAAACAGCCCCTTAATGTTTAACCTCCCCGTTATTACGAGATAAACTACACACTGGACACTGGACCGGTGTCCAGCAGTGGGAAGTGGGATGAACAGCTTTGAGCCCTGAGACGATATTAATATTGAAGAAATATCTACCCTGGACAAATAGAGTAGTGTACACATTTCCTAACGGTTTTAAATTATCCTTTAACTTCGCTTTTACCTTAACCTTTCCATCCCAATGTAGCTGCGTATTTATGCTATAAGTCATTGATGTTGTAAGACAAAATAAGAAAAGCCGACTCTTTTTAACCTATATCTTACTTATGTTGTCAAGTGACACGTCACCAACTATATTATTACCTATGCTGGTGTCAAATTTAGGGCTGTAACCTAAATTTGACTTTAGTTAAGCCTTAAAAAAGCACAATATTAAAAGTACCTAAGCAAATATTTTATTATTAGCGAGTTTCATCTTCAGTCAGGCGTGTGTGTGGTCAAACGCATGCCTTATTGCGTAAAAAATCATATAAAGTTACAAACTTTATAAGAAAATCGTATCAGGTATGTTTGTGCAAACGTTGACTTAAATATTCGTCACTGCCAGACGGATTCAAATGTCCTAATTGGCTATTTCGAAATTGGTTTTTCAATAAGAATTGCCGATATATTTTTAATAGGCAATAAGGCCAAAGATAAAAGTTGTTTTGTTTTTTAATTTTGTAAACTTTAATAGTGTGTAAGGCACGGCCGGCCAAATGAGCGCGTCGTTCTTTTTTTAAATTTGATTTATAAGCAATGAATTGTGAACAGCAGTTAATGAAATATCGAGTAATGTCGTCTTACGTACGGTTTATTTTCGTTTTTAATAGCTCAGCAATCGTAACTCGTATTGTTCACGTGACTTGTTGGGCCCTAGAGTCATAAATGTTTAATGATTGCTCGTTACGCTTTTGTTTTTATATAAAATTGCTCGTCTAGTCGAACTCGGCTCGAACTGTTTATTTAGAAGGCATTGTGTTCCAAATTTGAAATACGGTGTCTGTTTATCAACAAAGCGTGGCATAGACACTGGCCATTTCTCATCGTCGGTTTTTCTAATAAAGCATTTGTTAGGCACACGCTGCCATTGTGCCAGGGGTCAGCCGGCTCCGCTTTCCTGAACCGTAACTGGAATTTATACCAGACATTATTCATACAGGCCGTCCGGTTGTTTTTCCCTAATTAGAATCCATTCAAACGTACCCCATTAAAACTCGTCTAAATTAAAATTCGAATAACTTACTAACTAGATGTATAAATCACAACCGTACAGAAAGACAATAAAATATATTGTCCAGTCCGACAAACGGGTCGAACTCAATAATTAATACAACAATACGCTCACCGAGTAATTAAAATAAACTAATTTCTAAACGTGAGTGGCTTTTTGTGAATGAATTCTGTGGTCTGTCTTTTTTTCAGTCTGGCTACATTTCTCATCCGCGGTCGCGGCGTACTGACAGTTCAGTTGACGGCGTTCTTTTTTCAAAGCGCGACTCGCAGCAGGGCGCCGCATCCGTTGCGCCCACGAATTATCTCGTTTTAATTTAAGAATCGACTTTTTCGTGCCATTATTTTACTAATTCGAAATTTGAAATGTTTAGACAATTACACGGCGCTTATGAGGGGTATATTCGTGAATCACGTTTAGACCATTTTCTCACGCCAGCAACGGACTCCCACGAATTAGTTGAATTGCTCAAGCCCCGGGATTCGGACCTAAGGATTGGCATCGGATCGGTCCGAGATGATTCGGGGCAAATCGGCAAACATAATTACAACCTGCCGTCGGTATTTGGTCGGAGCACCGCGTGCACAGTAGCAATAACGTGCAATTTAAATGTTTCAAATTTCGAAAACTTTTTTTAAGACAAATCGGTATTGCGTGCATGAATTCAAAATAAACAGTTGTAAGCGAATCGTACGATGTTAAACGTAAATAATATTCTTAGCAGCTATAAAACTTTTAGCCGAGTTAAATACAATACAGAAGAGTAGGTACAGCTAATAACGTAAATTCTTTATTACTTACCTTAACTAAATTGACAATTACTTTTATTAAGAAATGCCACAAGCTAAAAACCGGGACAAGCGCGAGTTAAAACGTGCGTAGAAGAGGTTTCGTACTTTCTTACAATACAGAAATTTCGTATTTACTTTAAATAGGTACAATTCTAATAGGATTCCTGTAAGGATAGCGTAGTTTTACAAAATCAGGCTCAACAATTTCAGAGATAAGGGGG
The DNA here is from genome assembly GCF_025370935.1 of Choristoneura fumiferana. NCBI lineage: Eukaryota > Metazoa > Arthropoda > Insecta > Lepidoptera > Tortricidae > Choristoneura > Choristoneura fumiferana. The sequence continues at coordinate 5,725,732 of NC_133495.1, read as the reverse complement.
AACAATTGACAATTTTCATTTATTAACTAAAATAAAAATATATCTGAGATTCTCACGAGCCCATTTATTTTTAGATATGTCACAGGATAAAGTCTCCATTTTTTAAATCATATAAGGGTTCCGTTTTTTCCTTTTGAGGTACAGAACCCTACAAATGAACAAAGCATAGACAAAACAAATCAAAATTAGTACGTCAAAGGCAGCACGTGCACAGATAAGTGTAGCGTTCCACCGTATTCGTCATCACGTACTTTTAAATAACACAGGCCGGTTGTAATGAGACGATACCTTTAAACACGGCTATTGAGTTCCAAATTCGAAATGAAATAAGGGATGCCAGTTCATAATTAACTGGTACATGTCTTTTTATTTCCACTTCGGGTACTATTTATTTGATCGATTAATTAAAAATACAACTTTGTAATTAATAAACTTGTCGTCTATGATGCGATAAAGGGCAGGCTCCCGTTACAAAGTTATATTTGTCTGTAAAAGCAGGTGAAGCAAAGTCAACTCAAATTATATGTTGTGTATGTAAGGTTGCCTGGAAGAGATCGCTCTGAAGTGATAAAGCCGCATATATTTCTTAGCTTGTAATTTTCTCTCTGTGTTTTCTGTATCGCTTACTATTGTGACGTTCAATAAAGAGTCTTCGTATGTATTGTATCGGACAACTACATATAACCTAATATGGCTATTCAAAAACACCATTCAAAAAAAGTAATATTCAGTGTTCAAATTGTGTTGCTACAAAACTAAAGCTCAATTGAAACTTTCGACTAGTTGAAAATATTGATAAGAGTTATATATGTTTTGTTAACTCAAAGAATATGCAAGTTGAAGTCGCAATGGAGCCACATTCCTCGAAGAACCGATAACAGCTATCTCGTATTTCAAACTTACTTAAAAAAAATCACAACTTTTGCGTGGAAATTCCGAGTAGTCTTTGTTCCCAATTGATTAGCGCTAGAAGCTCAGTGCGCCCTTAAAATTAATGTAGAGCGATATTTCCGTCTCGTTTGTACCCAATATGTCTGATGCACCTTGTTAATTTAGTTATCCTTCACGAAACACAATTTGACCACCCCTGGGGAGGCCTAAGGCTGCGTTTCCACCAGATATGTGGAGGATGTTTTGCAAGGAATGCGTTTGTCATGAACCAATAGAAACACTTCATTTACCTGTCCTCGCTCAGCGCATCTCTAGTGGAGACTGAGCGGTTTGGTTCATGACAAACTTCCTCGCAACGCATCCTCACGCATCTCTTGTGGAAACATAGCCTTAGAGACGGATCGCTTATTAAGCGCTCTCACTACGAGTATTACGTGATCGATATACACAATAATATTCATGTAATAACCTAACCAGCAAAAATAAATAAATAATAAATAAATAAATATCATGGGACACTTGACACCAATTGACCTAGTCCCAAACTAAGCAAAGCTTGTACTATGGACACTAGGCAACGGATAAACATACTTATATAGATAAATACAAACTTAATTACATATTCAACATCCAAGACCCGAGAACAAACATACGTATTGTTCATACAAATATCTGCCCCAGCCGGCCGGGAAAAGTTTGAAAACCCCCGACATTGTCACTTCAAAGTTCAATATCTCAAAAACAGCTTTTGATAAAACATGTCTAAGGACCATTGCTAGAAAACCTGCTTTCAAATAAAAAAAACCGTATTCAAATTGGTCCACACGTTTAAGAGCTACGGTGCCACAGACAGACAGACACACAGACACACATAGGGGTCAAACTTATAACACCCCTCTTTTTGCGTCGGTTAAAAAGCTTTGACACAAAAATTCTTATGAATGAACAAAACAGGTCCAAGTCTTAATTAAAAAGAACAAAAACACCTTGAAAAAGTTCAAATCGATTTTTCTGTTCACATTTACGACGGCCTCTCTTCAAATGGACGTACCTTTTTTTCCAATACCGGAAGACATGACACCCACAGATTTACTGCTCTAACCATCAATTATTATAATAGATTCGGTGTCCCGCTCGCACGCTCTCTTTCTATTATAATTTGATTTTAGTCGATAGCTGAGTTATGCATTTTTGGGTTGGGTTAGCTGTATGTTTTTAAAGCCTTAGTTTAATACTTAAACACATTTCAGCCATGCAAAAATTGACTGTTTTTTTATACAGAAATAGGCCTGTATTTGACCACAATACGCCTGATGATAAGCGAAAATGTGGACTAAGATAGTACTATTAGTTATTCTGTGCTAAGATGCAGCACGCTTTCCTAATATAATATGCCCTTAGCTCTAGATTAGAAGACGGCCTGCTTGTAACGATCAAGGAACACAGACGCAGACACTGAATTGCATTCCTCTCTTTTCTAGAACTGACTGACATGCATTTTAGACGTAGGGTTGGCAGGCCTTCCACTAGGGCAGTGGTTCTTAACCAGTGGTCCGCGGACCACTGGTGGTCCCTGGAAGAACTGGAAGTGGTCCGCGAAGCCATCAATAACGAATTGACAAAACGACGCGCCAGTCAAGTAGCGGTCGCAACAGTTCATTTATTTACATTTACTTTTACCGTATATTACCTTCATACAGTTGGTGGTCCATGGCAAGACAGAAAAACTGACATCATGAGAGTTGCGGGCGGTGGATGCAAGTGGCGAGTTGTAGTTCATTGTGGTGATGATGATGATGATGATCAACTTCAATATTGAAAATAAATGAAAATGAAAAAGTTTATTCGGGACACAAACAAATCCATACTAATATTATTAATGCGAAAGTGTGTTTGTATGATTGCATTGCCTTTCACGTCGAAACGGAGCGACGGATCGACGAGATTTTATGGGCCAGAGAGTGACATAGGCTACTTTTAATCCCGGAAAAATGCATGATTCCCGAGGGAACCGAGCGCGATAACCGAATCGCACGCGGGCGAAGCCGCGGGAAAAAGCTAGCAATAGATAAAAAAACAAAAATAGAAAATTAAAAAAAATATTAGAAAAAATTGAATTCAAAATACTAAGGGGCTGTTTCACCATCCATTGATTAGCGTTAACTGGCGGTTAGGTGTGATGCCGTCTCTATTTGTTTTGTTCGAATAGACGGAGACGGCATCACATTTAACCGTCGGTTAACGCTAATCAATGGATGGTGAAACAGCCCCTAAAAGTTATAAATATTTGTTTGTGCCCGAATAAAATGCGGACTCCTCCGGTGGAGCCAGCGCTGGTCTTCCAGCGAGACCATTATTAAAACGGAGCTTTCTACTTTTACCTCCTACTCTCTCACTACTAATTTACCTTCACGTTTCGGCTATTGCAGTGTCAGTGTTGCAGGCTCGTATACCTATAGTGCCATCCACGAAGACGCGTGATTTTGTCAAAATTAGACATTAATGTCATTGTAATAAGAACCACAGCACGCGTCATCGTGAATGACTCTACCTATATATGATTACGTATGTAGTTTTCGTAAAAAAGTAACCCGAAGGAGGGTTACTTTTTTTTAATGTATAAAAATTAATAAAATAAAATAAAACTTGGCATGAAAATGTGTCGCCTGCCAGTCTTCCACTCTCTAGCAACAAACTTGCCGTGAGCTCTTCAGCTGAATAAGCATCAAGCTAAAAACCAGGAGTTGCCAGTTCCGATATAAAAACAACCAATCAATTAAGCACGACCGCCCTGACCGGCCCAGTGTTGCCCACTAAAACCGCGTTTACCCACAAAACGGCAATTACTGTGCGTAACGCGCACGCGCGGCGGTCACGACCCACGCTCGCGCCGTTAAAAAGTCAAATTAAAAAAGTAATACCTTTAGAAAAAAACTTTTTAACTTTACACCTTCATGGTCGAAAGCAAGATTCAAAATGGAATGGGTCTATTTTGACTTATAGCTTTTTTATAAGTGGCTATGTGTTGAGTCTAAGAGAAAGCTTGTAATATAAGTGATTGAAACGAGTAAATCAATCGATGTTTAACGTGTGGTTATATACATTACTGGTTTACTGAGGCATGCGAAGTTAGTGCTGTGCTATAGCAAGTGTTTAACATTGCAAACTAAAACAAGTTTTAATTCCCATTTGTTTATTGATTATTCATTGGGTTTTCAATAATTACTTTGGCAATGAGAGTTACTGAACCAATTGGGGCTCTAGTAAAGACTGGCTATTTCCATCTACTATTATCTATTTCTACAAATACAAATATTATTTAATGAAGCTACAAATTACTACCTAGGTAACAATAAGTTAACATACGAAGACAAAAAGCAGGCTTCCAGACAACCATTTAGATATAGAAACTAATACAAACTCGTACTTGTAAGTATTGTGATATTAAGGGGCTGTTTCACCATCCATTGATTAGTGTTAACTGGCGGTTAGGTGTGATGCCGTCTCTATTTGTTTTGTTCGAATAGACGGAGACGGCATCACATTTAACCGTCGGTTAACGCTAATCAATGGATGGTGAAACAGCCCCTAAGTAGATGAAGTCTGTAATAGCAGTTAGTTTGCAAAGCAGTTTTCAATTTGACTTATCATTTCAATAACTCATTGCATAAGGCGATTAAGGCGTTACTTTGCGGAGATCCATAATCAATGACCTAAAAACAATTACTTGGCTCACCCGCGACCTTACGTAGGTCTATGCAATATGTTCTTGTGTACGTTCATGCAGCTCCTCCGCTGGCAACACCACACTGTAAGAATACGCACATATCACACAGAGCCAGCTATCACCGCCACCACACAACACATGTTGTTCCAACATCTGGGAGCATGGTGAGCGGTTGTGTTGCTCTAAAGATGATCTCTGGTTGAGTTCCAAACGCGTCAATGTTGTGTGGTGGTGATAGTTGGGTTTGTGTGATTTATGTGTGTACTTATAGTGTTAGTGCCGTTAGAGTTGCTTGATATTTTCGTAAGAACTTGAAGAAAGTAAAGATAGATCGGCGGTGGATACCTTGGACAAAGGTTTATACGCTATATACTCCCCAGACAAACACTCAGCACAAATCCTGCAGGACCACTCAACACCCAACCGTATTATTAATAACTCAAACTCAAACCAACTTCCTCCATTAAAATCAAATTCATTTTCTAACGTTTTCCGTTTCAAACGAAACTTAATCGTTGCCACATTAAAAATAACACCACACACCTTTATTCCGTAGGAGCAAGGATAATTTTGAGCTAATTTAAATGTAAGCGCTGTTGTTTAAAGGCAGTCGTGTACGACATTCAATCTTGCTCGTACGCAGACATCCATCATGCGACCACGCCCCTAGCGGAGTGTTTCGACAACGCCTGGACCTTGTGATTTGTTGATGATTAAAATATTAATAATGTCTTTAAAGCATTTAAGAAAGGCTTGTCATGAGATGCTATTAAAGTGGCAACGCCGTTAAAGGTTTTAACTAGCCATTGTTTACGTAGGCACGCTACGCCTTCGCTTTCAAGGAAGTTACATAAATCTAGCAGAGCGACCTTCTTTCTGTCTAGTCAGACTAAATAATGACTTGACGAAAGATTTTTGCGAAGAATCCACTTTTATTCCTATAACAAAATCTGAAAGAATGTGTCAAAAAATAGTACCTATTGTAAAAGTAACTCAATATAATTGGTAATTGCAAAAAACAACTAGCAACATTCAAACCACTTACAGTCATATTCTAACTATAATTTAAAATTGGAATTAATCGTACACTGAAATTAATAAAGTTCGAAATTACATCCTTAATGAAAATTCCAAATCCGAACTACTGGCAGGTTGAAAAAAGAAAACAAATCACTGGCTGTTAAACCACCCGAATTTAAAAAGAGAACTTGAGCATGGAATGTTGAAATTAACGGGCTACCAATTTTGAATACGCATTCGCGAACCGAACTTAGAGATTAAACACTATCCCTTAGAAAATAGAAAGCTTTTTCATTTACAGTTTGCTTTGTACTTGATACATTTTAATAGTGAAGTGTAAAACCGACTTCCGTTTTTTCGAAAGAATGTTCAAATTAACTCAATTAATACCAGCTTGTTCAGAATATCATGTAAAAACTAAAATTTGGCTCTTCAAGTCAATTTAATAATAGGTACATTCATTCACTTAATAATTTGTCCCGTTAAATTACCAATTATTCTTAAAAAAAAACAAGTTTTTGAAACCTTAAAAAGAGCAGTACTTTACAGCTAGGACAGAAAAGTGACTTCAACCCTTATAACGCTCTGATGTAATGGATGTCTCTAACGGTTCTTGCCTCGTGCCGTAACGTTATCTAATCTGTACTTAATATCTCTAATCTATATTGATTTATAGAAGCCTTTGACAAGATAATTCGCCTATAATTGGTGATCACATGACATCAGTCTGATTGCCTCACAGATTAACGTGGCTGGAGCTATATGCATACTATTTTAATGTCGTTACCCGATCTCCTAAAAGCCAAAATAGTTTTTTTTTACAAGTTATTTTTCAATCTTATTATTATTTTTAACTTCACCTCGGATGTTCATTTATTTTTTCAATTTATGCAAGTTTATTTTGATCCACTTCCTGAGGTCGGATTAACTTGTGGTGCACTTAACATGTAGGTATGTACATGTACCTACATATTAAGTATGTATATGAAAATGCAAGTACAGACAGCAAAAAAGTTTAAGTACCTTTTAATTTAAGAAAAACTTATTTGTAAGTTTTTGTACATACTCGTATTTTTTAGATTAGTATTCCAAGGAAGCTAACAAGACTGCTTGGCAAGCTTCTGCTTCTTTTCGCTTGTCTGGCTTTCCCTCGTCTTACAAAGTGACAAAAGAATCAAAGGTCGGCTTGTTTTATATTTAATCTGTCTATTTTTTTTTAATTTTTCCTTTTTTTTTAGAAAAAAGGCGAAGCTTTATCACCATACAGCTAAGCTCCAAATATAATGAATCACCACATATTTGAGTGAACTTTCGCAATTGACCCGCCGCGCCACAGATCAGACGATCTAGCGGCCCGTGCCAGCCCCGCGGCTGCGCGAGCCAACTTTTTTTATTGGCCAACTTACAAAAAACACGCGGCAACCAATTCTAAGCTCTCCACCTCTGCGCATACAACCTTTTTAAACTTTTTTTTTCTGAGCCCGGCACCAAGCTTTTATGCCTCATTGTAGAGTTCGAGTTAACAGCACTTACTGAGCAATAAATCATTTTAGAATGTGGAGACCTGTAATAAAACAATTATGCGTGAAATTTGGACAACAATGAAAGTATTAGTTATTTGGATTCGGTGGAGAAATACTTGAATGTTTTAGGAAAATAGCTGGAACACTTCATGACGGATCGAAAAATAAGCGTACCTTATGTATAGTTAAAGTGAGAATAGTTTTCCATTTCCATGTCAATTCTTTACGACAAAGGTATGATTGATTTTTAAGTAAAAATCCCTGTGAAAAACTTTTTTCACTACATCTATACTAATATAGTAATCTGAAGATAAAGTTTTGCCTTCTCTGAACTAAGTTAGCTGGAAGAAATCCCTTATTAGGGATAGGTTCGCCTTTGCACTTCTCTCTGTGTATCTATGTTTTTAGTTTAAATGTTTGATGTGCAACTAGCTGTTACCCGCGGCTCCGTCCGCGCAAAATCCGCGGGCACCATGCAATTTTCCGGGATAAACAGTTTCCTATATGTCCTTCTCCGGGATTCAAAGTATCTGTATACCGAATTTCATTTAAATCGGTTCAGTTATTTAGGCGTGATGAAGTAACAAACAGACTTACAAACTTTCGCATTTATAATATTAGTAGGAAGGATAAAGATTTTATATTATATACTTTCTAAAACTAAAAATAAATATTTCACCAAATTTTGTTGTCTCTTCGAAGAAAATAAAAACCTGTATCCGAGGCACGGAGCTAATGGCTATAGTTTTGGGCTCAAAGGGCAGGTAATTGCCAGCTCGCTCCAGTTCGTAACGACCGGGATGATGACACGCGTCACGCCATCTTGGAAAGAGTGATAAGTTCAGAAACTGACATGATGCAGGGGTGCCATCGCCGCTACAGATAAGGCGTTTGTTTATTCTATTTCGCCAGGTACATACATAGATTACCAGAAAATATTTGAAACGTATTTTTTCTTTTGATGATAAAATGCCAAAGTTGGGGAGTTGGGGGCCGCGTGACGTCACACCGTGCTAAAAACAAAAGTTGGGGAGTAGAGTGGGGCCCCGTGGCGCCACACCGTGCTATAAACAAAAGAAAATATACGTGTCCAATATTTTCTATAGTAACTGACAGAATTTTTAGAACACTAATTTAACTCATTTGGTCTCTACCAGATTGCCTAATTTATTTTTCAACGTCTTTGATGAATGAAAGTATAGCAAAGGTTGTTGTTGCAGCTGAAGATATACCTATATTATTATGTTACTAACTCACGCTTCTCTTACTTCTCGGAGTGCCTAACAATAATATTCACTCCACGCCACTGGCAGTCTAAAAAAAGAAATTAATGCATGAATAGTGATGGTGGAAAGTGCGTAAGTCATCGACACAATTGAGGACCAAAGGGCCAGCAGAAGACCAATTTTCGAAATTGGTCAAAATCTATGCATCTGTCACAGGGAAATGGCCAAAACAAAGATTTTAACAAATAAATCTCTAAAGGATGTTAAAATGGCAAATCTATTTTATCATTTGCCTAGAAAAAAACAATCATTTGATCAAATCCCTGAATCTGTTTAATGAATCAGCCGAAAAAGGCAACTCGTTTTTTCATTTCATCAGTTTTGTTTAGTTAGTTATTATATTTGTTTCTTAATAATCGGATTATATTTAAAAATTGTGTATGTTTTGTAAACAGGTAGGTACTCGTATATGTGATTTTATTCTTATGTTACATTTAAATTATGTTCTCGCTGCTGAGGTGAAAAATTGTATGTGTCACACGAGACCAAATCTCTTGCTGCTCTCAGGATTCTAACCTATAATCACTCGCTAACGCTCGTGATCCAATTATAGAATCCTTCGCTTACTCGGGATTCAAAATCAACACTCGCAACAAAAACCGACTTTGCTTTCTTGTTGCACAAATAACTATTTACATTCGACTGTACCTAATTGTGGTACCGGCACTTCTATTCATTTTATTCCACTCTATGCTCTATTCTACTATTGTTATTAATGTTTACTTACTCTTTCTTTCATGAACACTTTCAGTTATTTCTTTTATTTATCACGTATCACTAAGTAAGTGTTTCGTTTTGTTCTAGGTAAGCTGTGAGAAGAAATCCTTTAGTTGTATCGTAAAATAAACACAAGATGACTTTCCGTTGCGTGCCTACGTTCCAAACTGTGTCCAACGACAGTAGCGCCACGTGGGTAAGTTGTGAAACTTTGGTATTTTAGTTTAGCTACTCGCCACAAGATGGCCGTAAATAACAACTCTAGTTATCGTATTACTGTATGTATAACTGTATGAGCGACAATATGTGAAACTTAAATCATAGTACTTAAATGTTCGAGACATAAAAAGCGGATGATGCACTTAGTAACTTTACAATACAATACAATACAAATATTCTTTATTGATCACCAAAGCCGTTAATATTTTTAACGCATCCTTTCACTCGTCGTTGCAGCGCCATCTAGCTCACAACACACAAAGCGCGATGGGAATCAGTGAGCGTGCACAGTATATTAGTTCTACTAGCCACCACTAGAGAGCAATTTGTTACGCAATGAAAAATATTTTACACAGAGGGCGTTCTGCTAATCACGTATCAATCATCAATTCAATTCTGCCTTTGTGTGTTTTTAATGAAGCAGAGACTTCTAATACCAATTAAGTTGACATCGTGTCAAACCGCAAAACCTACTTACTTCAACCCACGTGTGGAGTGGAGGAGTATTTTTTTTGTTGAACTTTTGACTCTTCGAGTACCAACTTGACATGTCAACAAGTTACGCTAGACTTTTGACCCGAAACTGCTTATAGCGTTAACTTGTGCGCGTGACCAAAATCGGTACTAATAATTTTCTTAGTAACTTTGATTCCATTTGCAGAGAAGTGGCGCCATTATTACCGGTACTTGTAACTTTGTCAAGCTCGCCCACTAAGTATGTGCTGTATTTAACTGTGATTGTTAGTGTTTTCGGTTGCTATTAGGTTTTTATGTCAATATTGTAAGCAAGATTCTTGTTTACGTTACGCTCATGTCGACAAAGCATGCAATATTTTCAAATTGGAAAAGTTTCGAAGGTAGGCAGGTACCTAAATAGTGATCGGTATTTGAATCACGCACCAATATTTCATCTTGCTAGAAGGTAAGTGAAAAGCAATTGGAAGCCATAATGGCCATTTTTTTATTTACATGCCAAATTTCATCCAAACATTTCTCAACTCACATAACTTACAAACTTTCAGTAACATTAAGGGATTGTTAACTAGCTTAATGCCATGCCCGCTTCTTCGCCCCTGCGGTAAGTGACACAGTTCCCACGCGGGTTCAGTACGAATTGGGAACTTCACACACATTATTGTATTTCTTCGTAAGCGTGTGCAGTTTTGGTAGACTTCAAATTTAATTACCTACGCTTATATGAATTCCGAAAACTCAAGAGGCCCGACACCCTCTGGAAAAGCCGTAGGATAAACCAAGGCTACCACGTCTCACTCAAGGTAGAAAGCCACCAAATTTCAACACTCGCTCCAGTGGTTTACGTGGAACAATACAATACAATGACTCTTTAGGTGGGTACTGACCAACGTTACGAGGTGTAATGTAACATGTTACACAGCGAGCATTCGTGCAGTCAGTACTTAGTGTTACGGGGAAACCAGCGAGCGCTTTGAGTGCTCCACCCGGCTGTCGGTTTTTTGGCGAATCCTTTGACTGTTACGCGGTTCAGTCAGTACGCTGTAACAAGTCAGCCATCTTTACTGAGAGTGGCTGGCGAATATGGAGCACAAGTTTTGACGAGCAACATTACGCAGATTTTGAGAACACAGCGAACATGCTCAATGCGTAACATGCTCGATGCGAATGTACATTTCACCTCGTAACGTTGGTCAGTACCCAACTTAAAATGCACACCATATTATAGTTAGTACCTAAGCAGTTTTAGAAAACAAAGGTACTTAGAGAAAAAAACCAAGGTAAGCAAGAGGCGGCCTTATCACTTTAATGTAACATGTAAAAGAGCCCTTTGGGACCTACTTTCAGAATAAATATTTAGAGTTTTAGATTTTGTTTTTTTTTAGTGCAATCTCTTCCTTGTTATGTACGAAAGATAGTTTATCTATTTTTTGCTTGTACAAAAAAGTCACGAATAAATGTTTTTCTTTCTTTTCTTTTCTTTCTTGGGCCATTTCTAAGCTTTTATTTTACTTCACATGTATGTAAGTATGTGTATGTCCTGGAATCTTACAAGTCAACTTTGACCTATTTCACTGGTCGGCTTGGTGTGAAATTTGGCAGACTTATTCGGTGACTTCTGGTAATGGATTTCTGAAGGTCCGGCCAGGATCGTCTCCGCGGTATTATCTATTCTGTGCCGCAGTAAGGACATTCACTTGAAACTTTGTACGGATATGTAGTTTTATTTTATTTTATTTATTTAGAAGAACAACAGCGTTACAATTCATCTTAATTCTAATTTGGAACTGATACGTAAGGCCAATAACAGTTACTCCCTATATTATACAATTCAAAAAGCTTGTATCAAAACCGAAACTTTTATGAAAAAATACCAAGATTTAATTTGCTTTTAAGTCCCTGTCCCTAATTTTTATTTTCAAATAATTTAGTTTTATATTTTTGTCAGTTTCAACAACGCCACATGGCTTTTTTTAAAAATATTTTCCAACATCAATATTTCAACTTCCGCAAAACTCTACTTTCGCTCCTTTCCTCCTAATTTACAAAATGTTTCCTTATACGACAATCTTATTAAAAAAGTTTAAACTTGATCGCACACAGGCGCACGCGCAGCGCGTTACACACGCACACTCGCGCACACAAACTGGATATGAAAGGTACAATGTTATAGATTCGCCGCGAGGAAGCTTTTGGTGGCGTATAAGCCAAGAAATCAGATGAGGCAAAAGCTGCGACAGTAAAAAAATGGCAGCAGAAGAACAGCAAAAAAAAGGTTGCAGGTTATTAATAGGCTCTCCGTTATAAATTGACAAAATTGAAAAAAGTTTATGATTTACCTTATAGTCCAAAAAAAATCTACATTAAGAAAAATACAATAAGAGAGCCTTGAATCATGTTCACTGTGGCTAGGAGGGTATTCATTCAAGCTAACCCAACCAACTGCTGAAAAATTGAGGATTCATTATAATACACCATTTTGTATTGATATTCAGATTATGATGAGGTCCACTGCTGGCTTTAAAGACAGTCATATTACTAACAAGCAGCCAGCTGGGCGCGGGTATGCTGACGCGGCCGGCCGAGCCGCCGCGCCCCGCCGGCCTCCTGCGCCGCCTAAGGCTACTGAACCGAGGGCTACTTCGACGCCGAACAAGCCCTTGAGCAATAAAGTGGATGAGGAGGGGTTCACATTGGTGCAGAATAAAAGCAAGGCTCGCAAGAAACTTTGCAAGAGTCAGTGTGGCTCTGCAGAACCGGATCCAGGCTCCGGGCTGAGGCCAGCCACGCCGAATACGGCACTGTATGTGTCGCGTCTGCATCACACCGTCGCAGTCGCTGATATAGTGGAATATGTCCGTCGGAAGAGCGGATACACGCTAAGGGTTTTCCAGCTGCAGTCGCGTCACTACGTTCACTTCAGCTCGTTTGTGGTGCGCGTGCCGCGGCTGCTGATGGGGACCATCGCGAGTGCTGCCTTCTGGCTGAAAGACGTCGTGTTCCGGCGGTTCCGGGGCACCATGCCACAGTTGAATGCGACCTCGGGGACGGTGACCCAACGGGGTCACGCCGTTTTGTCACCAAATTAGTTTTAAATATTATTGATTATAAATATGTATGTTAGTCTGTAAGGTATTTATTGTTTGAGCCAAGTTGCCTGAAATAAATGAATTTATTATTATTACTATACAATAAAAACATGGAGAAGCGACCGATGAAGAATGATCGCGAAGACAGCGACCACAATGATGGGCGATCCCTCCCCTCATAACCACGACCACTCTGTCGAGACTGTCCGATTTAGAAGAGAGTGAATAATCATGGAGGCTACTTGTAATTGTCCGCGGCTGCATAATCTCAAAATATACACCATTCCCTAAGTTACTCACATAAGATACTGAACTATTTTTTTATGAGGTGCATTGATATTGGTTACTTATCTGCACTAAAAGCCGAAGTTAACAAAAGCTCGGTTATGAAATCTTTATAACTCATAATTATTTGAGTACAAAATACCGTTCTAAACTTTGTACTCGTAAAGAACTGAGAACTTATCGCACAAAGCAATCTGAATCAGTCAGTCGTGTATAACTTTTTGAGCACGCCACATCTTCAGTTCCGCCGTATACTTTGGCCACCTTTATCGTATCTGTGGCTGCCATGTGATAGCCGCGAGCCACCGCCGCCGGCCGCGTGCGAGTGAATTAAAAAAATAAACGCGCGGGAAAAATTATAAAAAATAATCAGCGTTTTTTTTCGGGACGCCGCCATTTTGCATCTGTGATCGTGTGTAGCGTTTTGTTTTAACAATTTTCAATTTATTTCGGTTTGATAGTTAGCCAAATAATTAAATTACAACTTGTTATACGTTTATTCTTTGTTAAAAAGTTGTGTAATAAATTAATACTATAATATTATATAGCATTTTTTTTTAATTGAACTTTTAAAAGTTATCAAAGCGTAAGCCTAATCACATATTGGATGTGAGATGAACCGTAATTTTCTATACCAATAACGGGGCAAGGTAAACAATAACATTATTTATTGTTAGAACGGGACGCAACAGCGAGTATGAGTGGGACAGAGCACAAATCATCGATCTAAAGAAAATAGAATTCTCATACGAAACGTAATAGCGGAACAATAATCGTGTAAAAGTTCACGATAGTTGCCCAACGTAACAATGCATTGCGGCCAACGACTTGGAGCTCGGACTAATCGATTTTGAAACCACGGGAGTTCCTTACTCAGGGCTCTAAGTTAACTGGTCCTTTAAATCGGTCATCTTTGAGATAATGATCTGCGGACTTATGCCGTGTTAAACTGACAATGGCGGTATAACCTCAACAATGTGACCAATTAGAAGCCAAGGCGATGACCAAAATCAACGCTGCCATGACCGGAGAGGTCGACACCATGATAACCGAAAATCCCAGTCATTTAGATGACAAAATGACCGAGAAATTTGTTAACAATAACACTATTAAAATACCGCAGAACTTGAAACGAAAAGTTAATGAAATTGATGACTTTGGAGATAAAATGACGACGGATATAAATATAGAATTGGATAAAGATAAAACCATCAGGCTTGAATTAAGGCGCCCTGAAAGTGACGACTTCAAGAATGGTTTGTCTAAAGATGATCTTAATGACAGAGCTGTATTAGCAGATGATTATACAGTTTCCGATGAGAATAAAGGTTTAGGAGATCTTGTGAATGATGAAGACGGATACATACAAAATGAGCAGGATGATGTAAGTACTGGTTGTATTTGGATTTATTTTTAAGCCTAATTTTTCTCACTAATATCAGTAACTACAACGTTCTTCATTTCCTTTTGCCAAAAATTAACATAGTAATTTTTTGATACGTGATTTGTCACCGAATTTAATCATATTCTCATACTCTTTAGGCTAAAACATTACCTAATATATATTTTGTTTAACGAATCGAACATAACTGTCAGGTGGTCCATTTAAACCTCTGGTTCCAATTCGAAACATTTTAAAAGTATATATATGCTAACGAAGTGTTTTTCAAAGCAGTATCTCTCTCTTACATATTTACGGGTAATATGTAAGAGGAAGATATAACACTGCAAGCAAGACCGTTCGCATATATTGCATTGAAGAGACCTGAGTAGGTAATGAGCCCAAAACTTTTTGCAACAGTCAAACGTGCGAATAATTGGCGCACAATCAAAAATAAATTAGTCTAACAGAAAAAACGGCAATAGTGCCGTAGTGGAAGCCAGACCGAGATAATGGGTCAGACGGCAGGCATTCCTCCGTGATTCAATCGCAAAATAGAAGCTAGGGTTGTAACGGAGATCCTCTAGCGGAGGCGGATGCGGAGATAAGATGTTTCGCCTTAGTAGCTTCGTTATTATATTTAGCCTTCTGTGTCCCACTGTTGGACAAAGGTCTCCTCTCTTGACTTCCACATCGCCCATCCACAGCTATAATTGGCCAAACGCTCAGCTCCGCGTCCAAGAAATCTCGCCATCTCCGCTATCTGCTTCGTTAGTCATAGATATGTTTTTAAAGCGGTTCACTAGTTCCAGAGACAAGGTTTAGGTCCGTATCATAGTAAAGATATAGATGTACACTTAAACTAGTTTGCTAATGTCGTTCGAAACTCGAAACAAAAGATCAGTTTTCTTTTTCTATCTTATTACTGTTAGGTGGTAATACTCTTGGAACCAAAATAAATCTCTCTTACTTTCTTTACATCTGACACGTCCTTTCGGCCCTAGAAATAGAGTCGTATCAGCGGGGCGACTACGAAATTCGAAAATCGAAGTTCGTGTCGTTCCATCCCTCTGACGCTTTAACTATTTAATACGAGAGTGAGAGGGATGGTACGATACGAACTTCGATTTCCAAATTTCAGAGTAGGCCCTCTGGTAATTATGCACACTTTGTTGTGTGATACTCAGATATTGCCAATACCAATATCATATTGGTGCTGGTGACTGTACTGTTCTCTACTAAGGATTACATTCAACAGTCTATAATATTTCCCGCCACTGAGTTGATGAGCGCAAGCACGTCCACTCAAGTTTGAGGGCGGCTCGTTCAAAGGTTGCGGATTCTGGGTCGCCGATGAAAGCCTCGGTCGCCAGGGATACTCGGACAGTTGGAAAAACGTTTTGGAATTATTATAGTTCTCCAGTAGGAGGTAAGCACGTATGTGTGTGTGTGTGTGTGTGTGTGTGTGTGTGTGTGTGTGTGTGTGCGAGTGCGTGCGTATGTATCTACTACAAAAAAATAGATGGAAAGGGGAACAAAAGTTATAGGGTCATACTGAAAACCAGCGCTGCGGCTTGCTGTGGCAAGTGAGTATGGCCCTTTTTGCTTCTTTCGGCACAATGTCTTTTTCTTTTTCTTTCTTTTTTAGTATGTAAGAGTATGTAATAAGGTTGTCTTATTTTTAATTGTATATGTTTTTCCTTTTTGCTGTGCCGAAATTTGGCAAATAAATTTATTCTTTTCTTTTCTTTTTTTTCAAAACTTATTTATGCAATAAAAATATTTTTAAACTTTTGACGTCGAAATTGTGCCAGTTATTTAATTTCAACTCCTTATTATCTAGCCGTCCAGTCCAAATATTTTCAATGTACACCTACGAACAAATAATATTATTTGTTCGTAGATGTACACTCAAAAAAGGCTGCGTTTTTAGCAACACAAACTCTGAATGTTTGATAATAATTGTTTTTAAAATTCTTATAGTTATCGTCACAGGTGACCTTAGCTATTCAGAGAGGAAACGCTGCCATCGTCTTCGGAATCTTGCCCAAGATTTGATTTGAAATGATGTACCTATATATCATTTAATTTAGTAATATTTGCTGTACACGTGTCAGTCATAGTCATATTATTTATTTGTGAACATAGGTCACTACTGTATGTATGGTTAGTTTTTACGCTTTTTAAAACGGAACCCTTATAGTTTCGCCATGTATGTCGGTCTGTCTGTCCGTCCGTCCACGGCTTTGCTCAGGGACTATCAATGCTAGAGAGCTGTAATTTTGCACGGATATTTATGTAAACTATGCCGACAAAATGGTATAATAAAAAAATAAAAATACAAGTATATGGGGTTGAAAAGTTTCAATGGTATCCTGATACCTTTCTCGGTTAATGTAAAAAACTTGGGTGTTTCATGGACCAGTCATTGGCCTGGGACCAGTCATTGGCGTGAGCGTCCCAAGTTAGTGAGGTTAGCAGATCTTACAGAGGAGCAATTGAATAAGCTTGAGCATATCCAAAATGTCTGTATTCCGTTCATATTCGGTTTGCGGAAATATGACCACGTTTCCTACTATCGCACCCATTCAAGTGGCTCCCCATCCGTTTTCGCCGTAATACTCACATTCTTTCTATTTTATACAGCATACTCTTCAATCCTGCAACTCCTCATATCTTCAAGAGCGTTTTAAGTTCTTGTCCTCTATTCGCTCTGCACAAAATTTTCTTCTTACCGTTCCTCGTTCTTCCTCCAAAGTCTATCATAACTCCTTTACTATGACTGCCATTCGTCTCTTCCTTTGGCGTTAAGGCCAGCGAAATCCCTTCCCATTTTTAAAGACCTCCTAAAGGCTCACAATTTGTCACTAACTTAATCCCCAGTCTTTGATCCTTCTCTATTCTTTTTGTTTTTTGTTTATATTGTTTCTTTAAATTCCTTTTCTCACATGCGGCCTTTTGACATTTTTCCATTGATATTTTGTATAAAGTATATGTAGTGTATAAGTATTATATTTAATGTATCTGTTTAATTATATAATTTATATTATATTTGTATTGTTTTTAATATTTACTGTCTATTAATTCTACGTTTCTCCTGTCTGTTATTTCTGCCACCTACATTAGTCTGTTCATATTTATTAATTTTTGAGAAATTGGTTATCTGGAAGAGATCGTTTTTTAGCGATAAGACCGCCTATTGTCTACCTGATTTTTTTACTTTTGTAATGTCACTGTACTGCCTTTGGTGATCAATAAAGAATATTTGTATTGTGTATTGTTAACCTTGGAAAAAAATCTCCTTGTACTTATTTTCTGTACTGCTTACTATTCTTGATTTTCATTGTATTTGTACGACTACATTCTGTTGTAGTGTTTCTATGTTTTTCATATCAATTTATTTTATTTAAAATTCCGAACGCCACGGGACCCTTCGATGTTCACATGAACACTTTTTGCACACCTGCGACACTGGTTTCCTTTTCCGTTGCCCTTTGGCTGCGCTCGCGCCGCCTGCGATAAGGTTTACGGTTTGTAAAATTTGTTAAGTGTCAAACGTAATCGAAATTCAGGGTGTGAAGTTTTACTTAAGTTGCACAACTTTTACGATTCACGGAACACGTATGCTTTTAGTGCATTAAAGTGGTTTAATAAGTAAATAACGTAATGAAAGTGGTGGAGTTCCAGTAACTTACTTTCTGGTCAGGATCCATCATAAGACCTTACAAGTTATGAATTAATCTTACGCCTGGATTAAACATCTTTGTACCAGTAGCAGGCGCACGTACAATCACCAATATCTGACACAACAAAGCGTGCATAGATATCCGATACGACTCTATTTCTATGGCCGGTACGACGTGTCAGATTTGCACGCTCCGGTGTGGCAGATTAAAGCGGGTGGCTGTACGTCAAACTTCATACAAATATGACACAATCGTGTGAGCTACTTGCACGTATTTTGATTGTGTGTATCCAAACATGGCGAGAAATATAACAATTAAAAACACTGTTTATTACATGTTATACTGTTATATAATAACCGGACAATTATCCGATATTACCAGATCCATGAACATAATTATCTTGATAATTTCTAACCCTGTTTCTGACACAAATACGAGTAATAATTTAAGGAGTAACTAGGAGGGAAAATCCGTATTGGAGTAGGCACTAAAAGACTCTCCCGTTTTTCAAAGCGAATCTCGATCACCCAGTTAGTAAACGATTTAAGAGACAACTTAGTGTGCGACAGTTTAAGATACCGAGCCAAAAGCAGCAGCGATCTTATTACCATCACAATTTTTTGCCCGGATTCTATAATAATACCTGCCAATGACAACGTCCACTCAATGCCCATTGAGGCCCTATGTGGTTGTTGAGCTTCGATAAGTTATTAAGTAATAAATAATATAGCGGCCATTAGCATATTATGATCTATTCTTGTCAGGATATGCTTGTATTTTCCGATACTACACTTTTACTTAAACTTAACAAACAAATTGTTGAACGATGACCAAGTTGTCGAATGAAGAGCGCGGATCAGCAAGAGCAGCGTAGGACGTCCAGCAACAAGATGGACGATGACCTAGTTAAAGCTGCGGGTTCATGGTGGACGCAGGCCGCTTCCAACCGAAGCAGCTAGAGGTCTATGGATGTTCAGCAGGGGACGTCGTAAGGCTGATATGATGATTAACAACATAAACCTCCTTGCAAAAAAATAGGGCACCTATGGTTTTTCAGATTTTTAGGCATTGAAGCATAGAAAGTAAGCTTTCATGCACATAAAATACAAAAACCATAGGTGCCCGTTTTTTATATCTTGCGGTAGGTATTCCCACAGAATCTGGATGCGAGATTCAGAAATTTAAATGGTCCCAAAGAAATATCAGCGCCGTCCACAACACCGGCAGATTGCTGGTTTGGGACCATTTCGTGACATGTGCATTTATATTTTATTTATTTTCCAATGTGGTCACGACTAAAAGTTTTCTTACTTTCTTTCTTCCAGACACAGGTATTTTGGCACGGGAATTCCTCATACGTAAATTTGACAACCACCAAAATGAAAATTGTGGAAATTCCCATGGGAATTTATTGTAATCCCGCAACCTAAATTTACTTAGCAGTTAAACCTAAAGGTTGTGAGCAAAACCGCGATTAAAATATAACCGATTTTGTTAATAAGAAACAAGGTGAACTCAGCAAAACGATAGCAAATAATAAAAGCGTGAGAATTCAAACTGCCCAGTTTATTATGCAATACACATAAACATTGTGTCTTTATAATGTCAGGTGATTTTTATGAGAAACAACTTCACCATTACTGATTCATAAAACAGTTATATTAAACAAATTTACATAAGCCGAGTCCGCCTCCACAACTTGCTTGTACATACCTAACCCAAGTTGTTTAACAATGTCCCTTCTAAGGAAATTATAGGTGTATTAAGAGACTCTGCACGTTTTTTAGCCCCCGACACAAAAAGAGGGGTGTTATAAGTTTGACCGCTATGTGTGTCTGAGTGTGTGTCTGTCTGTCTGTCTGTGCCACCATAGCTCTTAAACGGGTGGACAGATTTGAATGCTGTTTTTTAATTGAAAGCAGGTTTTCTAGCGATGGTTCTTAGAGATGTTTATCAAAATCGGTTCAGCCGTTTTTGAGATATTGAACTTTAAAGTGACAAAGTCGGGTGTTTTCCAACTTTTTGTTGGTTAGGTTATCTTTGCATAGAACAAGTTGTACAATTTGCGTGCGCATCATGTTTGTAGAGCGTCCTTCGTATTCATTTCAAATTGACTTGATACCTCTACTTGTTTCTGGATAATAATTATGACAGACTAATTGGCAGACGCACTAATCTAATATTTTTTTCTAATCTGTGTAGGTATGCGTTATTGCTGCTAGAAATATACTAGTCAAAAGAATATAAGGGCCACTATAGTTTCGTCGGTAAAATAAAATAAATAATACTTACGTATACATTATCTGAATAAATGATAATGAATGTAATGTATTTGTATTGTGTTATGTTGTATTAATAAAACCATTTTTTAGACAAGGAATGTTGTAATTAATTATATTTATTAGTATTTTCGTTATACTAATGAAACTCCGTGGCCCCTATTCTCGTTTGTATAGTATTTAAGTGATTTCCTTTATTTCCTTCTTTCTTTCTTTATCCCACTAGCAGCCACTCGCTTTTGCTACGAGCTTCAACTAAATGTATGAAAAAGGGTGTGGACTGCTTGTTGCTGGCCACCGTTGGCTGTACAGTCGATATAGCCATTTGCCTCGAGTCTAAGGATTCCATTTTTATAATCCTAACCAGTAACTATATAAATACACTGTTAGGCAACCCGTAGAGTAAAAGAAGCGCGAGCTAAGTATAGCATTGGCTGCAACAAGCAGTTTTTTATATACTAATGATAAGATGCAAACGAGCAGGTGCGTCACCAGATGGAAAGCAATCACCGACCATACCAAAACATAAGTTGATTTACGAATGCGTTGCCGGTCCTTTGAGAAAATTAAGCATAAACTTTGTCGTACTAATTTCACGTTAAAAATTCAGGCAACCCGGTGTTAATCAAGTTGCCACGGCGCCACGCTGCTAGTACTTAGCTACTTACTTCAACATAATCATCAACATATCTTTGATTTACCAATTGTTAGTGTAACCTACAAGCTTGTAACACATTTATTTCCCCGATCAATCTTTCAATTAGCGCCTACGGTTTTTGCCTAAAGCTTTTTACACTATGTTGTATGTCGCTAAGTTCATTGACTCACAGTTAATATGTCAGTTGTGGACTTGTCGCGAGACGGCGCGGTGCGTCTGCGCCGTAATGATAATTTCATGCAACTAGCATTACATTGCGGGGCCGATGAGCTAACGGGTTATAAGTGAACGACTGAGCGCTGCAATGTATGCTAGGTACATGAAATTAGTTTTATGTTGTTATGGCTTGAATGTAAAAGAAGCGTGGCAGTCAGCGTCAAATACAATGTGGCTCTACCCTGTGGACAAAGAAGAATAGAAAGTGTAGAAGGGTAGAGCTTGACAAAGCTAAGATGGCGCGTCCCTCACTCATAAGTAAATCAATTCATTATGACTAATTAGACAGCAAATATTACAATAACCGCCTGAGTCCAACGGGGAGAGTAAGGGACGTGTCATTTTAGCTTAGATAAGGTATATGTATAACTTATGTAAATACAAAGCCTCATTCCAAACGCCACAATATTAACAGAGAAATTACGAATTTACGATTTAACACTTTAGAGCACTGAGCAGTCTGTTTATAGATATATAATAAAAAAAATATACAATATAGAAAATAAATAAATATAAATATAAAAAATATATAATAATGTACAATATTAGAACATTCTTGTGAAGGAACTCTACTCGGAATTTTAGACAGAAAGTACATAGAGACACGATGTAAAAGGGAGCAGCTAAAGTGGTCAAAATACCTACTCAAATCTCATTGGCAATGATAATCTAAATAATTTATTAGCGATATTAATCTTAATACTGGGGGAAAACCGTCGTTGCATATTTACAGAATAAACCGTTGATTTAAATTTTGACTATAATTATATATAAGTAACAATGTTTACACCAAAATTACCGTTTAGTTTAAAATTTTAGAGCGTTCGTTCTTAAAACCGGATCTTTCTTAATCAGCGATCTTTTGATCAGCTGCGTGCGCACGAGTTCACATTGACAATCGCACATTTTTGAAAAAAGAACGTAAAACAAATGAATTGCCCTAGCTACATTATTGCAATGAATCGGCGGTAAAGCCGATTTATTGAAAAAAAAACTCTATGTATGTAAACTCTTTATTGTATAAAAGAATAGAAACAAAATACAATTGACAAACTTTGAGATACTTGTACATAGGCGGACTTAACCCTTTAAGGTATCTCTACCAGTCAACCGTTGAGCGGATGAAAAGAGCAATCAGTTGGGGACCGACAAAAAGTGAGTTTAAACAGTGCTATAAAGAATACGAGTATATAATAAATCTATGACTAAAATGACATAAATAAAATGAAACATGACAGCTATTGGGTCAGTGACGAGCAGTCGTATGTTTAACTTATAGTGATCGAGAGATTTCGTTTATCGCTATCCCATGGGAACTATGAAATTTCCGGGATTAAAACTATCGTATGTCCTTCCCCGGGGCTCAAACCAGACGTGAAGAGGTAACAAACAGACTTACAAACTTCCGTATTTATAATATTAGTAGGATGGTGTGTGTGAAGTTCTCTACCCGCACTAGGTCCACGTGGGAACTGTGACCGAAACCCTCTCTCTTGTATGGCCCGTGCTCTGCAATGGGAGGAAGATAGGCCGAAAATGACTCAGTCACAGCTCAGAGAGTAGAGAGAGATCGTAAAATGATGTCATCATAGACACTTTAGGTCGATTGTATTGCGCGTGCCGCGGCTGCTGATGGGGACCATCGCGAGTGCTACCTTCTGGCCGATAGACGTCATGTTGTGTGGTTCCGGGGCACCATGACGCAGACGAATGCGATGTTAGGGACCTATAGTTATCGCCTACCAGCCACTTAGTTAATTTTGATTTTATTAATTAGAGATAGATTATATACATGGTTCATTCAACTTATATAACCAACTATAAGTTGATGAAATTTAAAAATTAAAGCTATCATAGTTAACCCGCGGCAAGAGTCCCAGGAAGGATGCAGCATTGCTATATTTTATTTAATGGTTATCGTAACAGAGGCAGACCGAAGAGGAGATGGCGAGATGACTTAGACGCATATCAAATAGAGTGGCAGGAGCATGCTCTCGATAGAGACGAGTGGCGGAAAGAAGGGGAGGCCTTTGCCCAGCAGTGGGACACTTTAACAGGCTAATAAAAAAAGTTTGTCGATAAGTTATATTTAATGTGTGGGCATGTTGCTCGAAATAAATGGCTTTATTTCAAAGCCAAACTCAAAATATCTTTATTCAATTTAGGTTAATTCAAGCACTTATGAATGTCAAAAAATAAAACTACGACCGGTACGGAAAAACCTCTGTTGAGAAGAATCCGGCAAGAAACTCAACGAGGTATATTTTTTTAAACAGATATACAATATTATTAAATGATATCTATACATCACAAGTATTTAACACAAGTTCTATATTTTAACACAGTAGGTTCGCTATTTGAAGGGATCGCTAATGCGGATCGGAATTATTTCCAAATATCCTTATTATTATTATAGGCTCTAATTGTTCACTCGCAGCGCCTTATTTGGAGTGTCGTGATCCATGACAGATAGGTACTTCACTTTCCTCAAAAACTATGACGTAATAGCCTAACTAGTTTTAACTCTACACTGCGGCGCCCACGCATGGTTTCACAATGCGGCGTTACCAGCGGTTGTCACGAGATCGTCGTGAAATTGTCACGAGATTAACACATTCACAAGGTCGTAAAACATTTTTATGGTCTGCAGATTGTATAACTGTTGACGTTATTGAATGTAATATGTATTTGTTTGTCAACATACACAAGTTTATTACACTCGCTTTATTAATTTAGTTTTGGTGCGTTTCTTTTTATACATGGATAGGTAATTTTACTTATATACAGTTAGCTACAATTTAGTTAGAGATATCTTTTCACTGTTTATACAACTACAAAATATGAATATTCTTCTTGTCAAATATTTTTTTATATTTCCTGTGTAAAAAAATATTATCCTATTTTGTCCGTCCGTCAGTTAGATTATCAGAAAATATTGGTCACGTATTTTTTCTTTTGTCAATCAAACAAAGATGAAGCGCGTCAAAGTTCGGGAGAGGGGGCACGCGCTTTAAAGTGAAATGAAATGATTTTTTTTTTATTGACATTCTTTTACAGTTTTTTTGGACATAGCCCTGCAAAACTGTTTACACAGTTTGTCTACAGGATACAGTCTTATTTAAATTAAAAAAATGTTTATATTGCTACAATTATTTTACTGTCTTATGGAAGAGTTTCCAATAAATATTTGTCACACGGCGTGACGTCACGCGGAACTTTAAGCACCTAAAGCACTTTTTAGCAAAAATATGCGTGTCCAATATTTTCTACTAATCTAACTGGCCGACTATTTAGAATTATTTAAGACACTGACCTATTGCGAACTAGTTAACATGTAAGTGAGTATCCAATGAGAATTGAATGAGAACCAGTGTTACCACACTTAGCAGACCATTGGTCGAATAATAATAATATATGGCCAGTTCATTTGGAATACGTCCATTGTATTTTTTACGTACGGCAACTATTTGATAGATAGTATAGCAGTATTTCATTTGGACTCCGTTACAGCTCGTATGCGATTGGAGGGCTTTACAAGCGCTTTTTAAATATTTGATCTGTAGAAAAACTCATTTATCCGACTACAACGAAATTCAAGGACAGTGAGCTTAATTCATGTTTCGGATAGTAGTTGGGTGAACGAGCCAACGCTCGGCGTTTTACGGGGTGGCAGCAAAAGTCAAATAAAATCGTAGAATGTTACAGAAAAAAATATAATTGAGTAAATAAATGGAGTAATTAGGCACCAAGGTCGTGATCTCATATAAGACATTTTATACATGTACTTATAGTAACTTAATATTTTTTTTGACTTTCAAATTCACTGTTTATCGGTCCGTAATCGCTCTCTCATTCACTCAAAGGTTGACTGTTAGAGATCCCTTAAAGGGATTAAGTTTGTATTTGTACATGTATCTCAAAGTTTGACAATTCTATTTTTTTCTTTCCTTTTGTACAAAAAAAAGTTGAAATACACATACTTTAAAGTTTTAGTTACATTTATGTGGCCCATGCCCATACAATAATTAGAATAGCTAGACATTATGGGAGAGCGCGAGCGAGTGTCTGTGAGTATGTTCAATATACACCTACCTAGTTGTGCACAATTCCAGGAGGGGGGCTACTACAAAATTCGAAAATTGAAGTTCGTATTGTAACATCCTTCTCACTCTTGTATTAAGGGTCAGCGGGACGGGAAGATACGAAGTTCGAATTTTGCACTTCGTAGCACAGAGCCCACCCGTTTTGCTGAGTAGCAAGAGATCCTGGACTTAGGGCAACTAAGGCGCTCTGATTTTCCGTGTACTGGCTGATTAGAAAGAAGCCCTCTCCTCGGCTGTCATTACCATTACGCAGCTCATACATATATAATAAGACTCGTTTGTCCGTATGTAGAAAGTTGATTGTTGCCCAATGCGTCACTGCGTCAATACCACGGACACATTTTCGTAACGTTTGAATTACTTTGAATGTTGTTCGATGGCGATTTTGATTTTTATTAGGTCATTAGAACTCTATATATCGCCGCTACGCTTTTCTGTTAAAAGTTACACTTTTAATACAAGCTTTTTGGTGACTGTACCTGCATTGTCATCCAATTTATCATTTCAATTCAAGTCAATCCAAGCACAGTTCAATATTCAAATGAACTTAAAAGATTTGACTTCATTTGACCTAACAACAACAAAAAACAGGGCAAGTTAAATAAAGGCCGTGGTGGCCTACGGGTTAGACCTATGGCCCCTCAAGCAGAGGATCGTGGGTTCAAACCCCGGCCGCACTTATGAGTTTTTCAAAATACATGTGCGAAATTACATTTCAAGTTTACCACGAGCTTGACGGTGAAGGAAACCTGCACAAAACTGCGAAGCAATTCAATGGAGTGTGTGAATCCGCAATCCGCACTGGGGCCGCGTGGGAACTATGATCCAAGGCCTCTCTTGCTGAGAGGAGGCCTGTGCCCAGCAGTGGGACGTATATAGGCTGGGATGATGATGATGATGAATTAGTAGGATATTAGGATAGCATATTTTGCATTCGGATGCTCAAAAACATTCTAATAATTCCAGTTGCTGCATTACCCATATCCCAGCAAAAATCCATAGACATTCCGAACAGTGTTGCCAGCATCAACGCTCGCCGAATCAATCACGAGTTTCCACGAAATAACGGCTGTCTTGTTGCGTTCCTTTTTCAAAAATTCGTAATTAACTTGTTTTTTGCGGATAATATTGTCGAGAATGCGGGCGGCAACGGGACGAGCGAGTGGATGTATGAAATTTTACATTGCTTGTAGATTATGATACAGCTGCTGTTTTGTATTTAAATTAAATACTTACTTAGTAAGCAAGAAAGAGAAGGAAATCGTGGTAGCAGGTTCAAGCAGAGAGTCGTGGGTTCTAATTCAACTTACACGTCTGATTTTTGTGTCAAATTACACCTTGAAATTACCACGTGATTATCGGAGAAGGAAAATTCTAGTCCCGCGTGAAGAACAACGCGGCCCACATGCTAGGTATAGGCCTCTTCGCAGTATAAGAGCTTGGGTAGTAGTTTCTAAATGGGCCCAGAGCAGGTTAGGAAATTCACACACTCCACTGAATTGCTTCGCAAGTATGTGCAGGTCTCCTCACGATGTTTCCCTTCACCGTAAATCTTGTGGTAAATTTCTAATTAAATTTCACTCATAAATTTCGAAAAATTAAGATGTGCGAGCCCAGGTTTGTCTGAGAGGCCATAGATGAAGCCTGCTGGGCTACTACAAAACTCAAAACTCGAAGTTCGTGTCGTGCGGTCCCTCTGACACTTATACTATTACATATATACGAACTTCGAATTTCGAGTTTCGTAGTAGCCCAGCTGATCATGATGTTATATCGACTCGATTCACGAAAATGGTACATTATAACAAGGATTATATAAAACGAACTAAAACAACTTGATTCATGTCGCAATTGAAAGACAGGAAAATGAATCATTTCGTCACAGTCACATTTCGTAATTAGTAGTCCACAGTCGGTTACTCGGAAGCGAAATTAATCAGCTGTAATAAAAACTTCCTTAAATGTATCAAATTCTGTCATGTTTAAGGTGAGAAAGTTGTAGGTATTTTATTAGTGCTTGTTTTATATAATGACGAGATAGTAGAGATACTTAAATTACAGCATCCAGAGTCATTAACTACGTAACTTTGTTTTTTCTTTATGACGAAACAATCTGGATTAAAGATTAATAAGTGACAGGATTGTAGATCAAAGTCAAAGTCAAAGTCAAAAAAGTCAAAATATCTTTATTCAATTTAGGCTATATTATGAATGTCAAAAAAAAATCTACCACCGTTCGGTCTGCTGAGAAGAATCCGGCAAGAAACTCAACTATATATATAAAACAGATACAATATTATTAAATGATAGTATACTTACATCACAAGTATTTAACACAACTTTATTTTTAACACAGTAAATCGCTAATGCGGATCGAATTATTTCCAAATATCCCTGTCCATGATATAATCATTAACTTTATAATACGCCTTCGATATTAATGTGATCTGAATTGTATCCGTTTCATTTATAATATTTTTTGGAATTTTATTATAAAAACGTATGCAATTTCCCAGAAAAGACTTTTTGGTTTTAGCCAGTCTGTAAGATGGAACTTTAAGCTTCCCTGTGTTTCTAGTAGCCTTTGGCTGACGTTAGTGGGAAAATCACATATTAACATACATGATTATTTCAAAAACATAAGCGACGGCAGGGTTAGGATATCTGTTTCCTTAAAAAAAGATCTTAAAGATTGAGATATGCAAGACATCGACGGTAATTTAACCAATACCTCTCCTTGCAGTCGGGTAGGTATTTTATACTGCGAAAATGTGCATCATCAAAAGATTTTAGGTAAAATATTCCATAATCGATGAAAATGGGCTATATATGTGTGTGTGTGTGTGTGTAAATAAAAAATTGAAGTAGTTAAAAAAATTTATTTTGAATCTTTTAAGTAAATACTTATAATCTGTTTTAAAAAAGTACTTGTAATTATCACTTATAACGCTAGAATCACTAGATCATGGTTTATGTAACTGCATCAAACTATCGGGAGCTCATAAAAGGTACTTAAATCACGCACAATATCTACTGTTACTCGTTATAACAAATATCTACTGTCACTTATGTGTCATATCGACTCTCATCATCATCATCATCATATCAGCCGAAAGACATCCACTTCTGGACATAGGCCTCCCCCAATTCATAATGAATTGTTTTTCATAACTATTTTTTCTCTTAATCCATTAATTGTTCAGAATTGTTATAAAACAAACCTTCTTTTGTAACCCAACCTACCTATAGAGTTCTACAAGATAATCATTTAATAATTTCAAAAAAAAATAAGAATAAGAATATGCTGAATATGAAAATATGATATCGACTGGAAAAAAATAAGTAGCAGAAATTGTGACAAACATTACATTATGACTTGCGAAAACTAAGAGAGTAGATGCGAATCGGTCACTCATAATCTGAAAAATGCGACATATTGGCCATAGAAATATTTTTAAGGAGGAGACATTTGTGAGTAACTCTTGTGTTCTTTGCCACTCACATTTTGAATTAAATTTCGAACTTCATTAGACAAATAGAATGCATATTTCCGGCCGGGAGGCTGGCAACGCGCGACCCCCCGCCACTAGCCCGCGGCTACGCGACCAATCGGCGCATGTTCTTTATTCAAAAATTCAAACGGCTTCTGTAACAATGGCTTTTCATTTTTCTTTCCATCGAGTAACTACTTAGTTTTTAATTCTAATTGGCCAGCGCTTGTTCCATATTTTTTTATGATAATGTTTTATTAAAATTCTTTTGTGACGCCCTATATTATGATTATGGACACGTAGATTATTAGTAAAAGGATAAAATAAATAAACCCATTAAATATTAAATACCTAGCGGTCGATACTGTTGTAATAATTTTATTTCTTTTCACTTTGTTCAAAATATCCCAAAAGCGTAATTAATTGTTTCAGGTCAGTTGTAAGTTTTCTTTCATTCAACCAAACTCGGCTCTAGATTTGATTATTCTTCACATTGAAATTATTCTTACTTAATCAAACAATTTTCCTACTGTATAATGAGATTTTTTTCTGTTACTTATATGTACGGGCAAATGCCTGATGTATTTATTCCGTCTTATATAAGTTATTTATTACTAATAATTACTTTTTCCCTCTTATCCCTGTGTATACACGTAGCCCCGGGAGGACGGAAGGGTGAATAACGGATATTAATGAAAATGAATCAATTGACAGATCATTCGGCGTAGGGAGTGGGTGTTGCCAGTTGTAAATGGGCAATAGTTGTTTTTTTTTCAATTCTACATTTCAAAGGTATTCTGGCAAAACAGAATATTTATTTATTTATTTATTATATGCAATTCACATGTCAATAAGTACAATATAGCACTAACATTATGAAACCCAAAAAAAGTGCAAAATTTTCAATTTTTTTTTACATATTATTGCATACTCAATTTTTTCTGCTTTATTTATCTAGCAAAACCGTATAAGTAAATAAATATTGTGCACTTATCCGGTTCTGCCAGAATACCCTCGATTTGATGGAGCTCTGTTGTGTTGTGTACAAAGAATAAAAAATACTATATGTCAGCGACATAATGTTACATTTTGTTGTGTTGAATCAAGTTGCTTGCTTTGAAATTGGCAAAGTTCGGAGCAAGATGAAAAAAAACTCTGAATTTTATATACTTACTCCAATTTTGTATGCTTTGATGGCGAATACATGTAATTTTGAAATTGAAAGGTCGTTAATTCAATTGTTACAAAAATGGACAACTAGGAGCTTTAGTTTATACAATGTAGAGTTATTCGAGGCCAGAGTTAATTGGCTGCTACTGAACGAGCTACATCTTGGACCCCATCTGCAATTCTGCATTTACCATCAGTTTTAAATAAGTAAAAAAGTTCATTTTGACAGTTCTCGTAGTGTAGAGAGATAATGATTTTTTTTACTGACAAAACACTGGCCATCTAATTTTTTTTTAAATAGGTATTTGTTATTTTTTTCAATGACACTGGCACACATTGTAATGGCAGTCGCACTTCGTTGATCGCCAATCGGCGCGCGCGGGCAATACCTATTAATTAGAGGAGGGAGGAGCGAGGTACTAACGGAACTCGATGCTAATTAATATTTGCAACACCATCAAGTGTAGACCACAATGTACTCTACGTCAAATAATTCACATTTACACTCTTAAGCGCTTGCCACAATGTCGTGTTGAGCTGAACTGACAGTTAACCGTCAATGTGTGCATAATTTAAGCCCTTGTCGCACTGGAAGCGATAGCTGATATAAAATGTGATGACAATGTATGATGACTGAAATAAATGGAATAATTCAAAAATCCTCTCGAGATCAAGCTATTCCTGTGTAAGTGTGCACTTCAAAGAGTATTAGTACCTATAGAGAAAAAATGTGGCAACTCTATGGCCAAATTTGCATGTATGGTAACAAGCGCTAACTGGTAGCGTAATGAGAGAACTAAATCTGACATAAACACACAAACACTAGAAATATTGCACTTTCAAACTTTGACATTTATTTTTACTGGAGGTAATCCTTAGGTAAATAAATAAATGAAGTCATTGAGTTGATTGGTCACTTCATAGTTCTTAATCAACGTTTTGATTTATTTGGTCACGTACTCATAATATTTGGTCATATGCTCGTGATATTACAATGTTAGGCAAAAGTTAATTATTCATTGTCATCATAATTAACATTAACACGCTGCAAATGGCTGAATTGAAAATCTTTAATTACTTAAGTATAGCTAATTATTTCAGGATAGGATATCCAGTGTTGTACATAGGCCTCCCCCATTATCTATAATATTCTCCCATCATATTTGTATTTTTTGCCTTGCCGCGATCGACTGGACTGATAAGGACCGGTCACTTGATCTATACTATTTACTTATACTAATATAGTTAATAATATGTTCTAATTTATTAAAGAGATAAGTTTTGTTTCCTTGTTCGCCTGTAGGTAAAGAGACTCTTTTAAGCTACTAAAACGATTCAGACATTCTTGCACTGTTAACACTGTCATCCATGATACAGTACAGGCTACTTTTTCTTCCGGAAAGATACAAAGAATACGAGATTGCTCCTTGGAAGTACATGACATGTTGGAAAGCTTAATCCTGCCTGGGCCAAAGCATCCATTAAAAAAAGAACCGCTCGGAAAAAGCTTGCGGCGAAAAAGAAAACTGAAAAGAAAAGCGACCTGATGGAAAGGACGTGTAGGTACCAGTCAAGCTACTAGGTTTTGTGTCATATTTGTTTTCGTTATGATTTTAATTGATATGAAATCAAGACAAAAGGTACTCAAGACGTTTGTTTGTATAATCAACGAAAGGTATATCTTTATTTGATAGAAAATTCTTATGCTTTTTCGTAAATATTTCTGACAGCGCCAAATCCGACACTTGGAATTATGACAAAAGATTGAAACTGAAGAAATGAACAATTCGTCGTTTTATTGATAGTCGAACGCCTCGCGAAATCAAGTTCGTATGTATTTTTTATAATAACCGTTCAAACAGAACAAGGACTATAAAATAATGTAGATGTTACTCGTATCTTTACAAACTTATAAAATACACTTTGCTACTGTGTCTAGTCGAAGTAAAGGCTGCTTTAAATATTTAAAAGTAAAAGTACTGTCTTTAACTGGTTAAGCTTCATGTTAAGTCAAATTCAACAATTACAATAACATAAATTTCAGTTGTACTTATTTTTTGTCTTCGCTCTTGTTAAAATTTATAACAAGGAGGCACCAAACAACTATTAAAATATAGTTATCTACTTCTAATTACAGTGGTAGTTTTAACTATTTTGTCCTTGTCTCTGATTGTCTTGGAATGGATTGAAATTTGATTACTAAGTTACTAATGAGGTTACTAAGTTTCGCATGAATATGATAAAAGACTTTTTTTTAATAAAAGCGTTAAAAGCTTTTGACACTTTCAGATGTTAAGTAGTTACTTCAAGGAGGTCCGATACAGCATGGGCTAATTATTAAATTTGAATAAATTAATAAAGTAGGTTATATTTCGAGGTAAAAAACTAATGATTTAGCGAAGTAGTGAGATAGTGTGTTTTACAACTCTACGAGTCAATATTTGCAGTTTATCAAGTTTATTGCATAACTTCTGAGTTTAAAGGCATTTGCTGTTGCTACAAGCAGTGGTACTTAGTCCTTTTAAGAAATCGCAGAACATTTTGCCCCGATATATTAATCAATTTTATACTCGAGTAAAGCCTTTCAATTCTTACAATTAGAACTATTCCGTGTCCCAATTAAGCAAAACGAAAAACCCTGCATTTTTACACCGAAAAAAGAAACACTGACAGCCCTTTAACTTCAAAATGAAAGACTAATAAAGTCATCAATAACTCACACCGACTTAAAGGTCACGTAGGTCGGGTCGAGAACACATGGTACCCCGAGGGCGCACCGCCCTCCGGCAGTCTGTTGCGAACACGCGACGCGCGCGGTTCTTGCGATATTACCATTTTTGATTACTGGCAACATTATTTTTGGCGCGAAACCGAAAGTGTTTTGTTTTTATATTTATTCCTTTTCTGGGTTCATTTCCGTCAGACACGTTGACTATCGATTTTCAAATTGATTTTCGACTACAGATTCGTAACGTCAAATTTTATTGTCTGTTTGATATTATTTATGCTTTAAAACTAGTTTTAAACTATAACGGTATTAACACTTTAATTGCTTTGCCAATCAATACGTCGTTCCCGTTACAAATGCACGTGTTAAATAATACATTCGGCTATTATATACATCGTAACTTGTCGGAAAATTAAACTATACTCTAAATTGGAGTCACTTTCTCATTTAATATCTTTATTTTAATTGGTAAATGATTGCGGCGCGTGTTACAACTAATATAAAAGAACCAAACTATAATTAATAAATTCTGGATTAGTACAGTAACAGCTCATCAAAATTGTATCGATATTTTCAGTTTTACAAGAGATAAGCAACTTGCTAACTTTGTAAATTAAGTAAATTTATTTAATAGAACTTAGAAAATGTAGTTTTTCGCTATCATTCATAAATAAATAAATTAATGCAGTAGGTAAAATCCTGATGAAGCCGGTAAAAAAAATATCATTAGTTATATTTTAGTACAAAATAAAAAAATGTGTATAGCCAAAATGAGAGCAATAGCAACGTAGGTATTTCACATAAAAATCAAAGCAACAAAATATCGATACTGATAAAAATCACTAACATTTAAAAAAAATAGCCGGCGGCAGCAACCAGAATCGATAGTCTTAAAAGGGTCCATTAAGTGACGTTATTACAATTTACATATTTTTTTTGTATCAACTAAAATCGGCTTTCACTCGGCTGTAAATATCGATTAAATTCTGGCTGGTAGCAACACTATAGACGTCATTCGGCAGAAAGACTTCAAACCGTTTGCCTTGCGCGATAGCGGACGGTAAATAAAAAATCCGCGCGAGTTTTTTTTTTTTTAACTATCATTACTAAGTCGAAATTAAGTAATAAGTTATTATCATAATCATCTCGGGCTATAAACGTCCCATAACAGGGCACAGACCTCCTCTCATGAAACAGACTTTAAACTGAAAATAAGTTTACTCTCAAACGCTGTTAGGTACTTCAGCTTCATTTATTTTATCAATGTCCAAGTGTTTCTTAAAGTAATGTAGTTAAAAACAATAGTGTGACCAGTTAAAAATTGGATTTTTTGTGAAAAGCGAGCGGCAACACTGGCTTACGTGGATTTATCCAGCGTGATTGAGGTGCAGGTAATAAAAAATAAAACGTTGTTTAATTAGTGTAGGTACAATGCTGTGTAGTTATGTAGCAATATATAAGGAAATTATAACTTTATTTAGATTTTTTATTATTATTATAGGTATGTAAGTACTTTAAGTTTAGAATAGTTTTATGTACATAATTTTAATTTACTTAATTATTTAAAAGGAATCAATTGTAGTCTTTATATGACGACGAAATGTACGGAAGTATATTTTGTTAATTTATATATGTCATGTGAAAAAGCGTCATTCAGAAAAAATAACTTCCAACTTTCTCGCGCTTTCTTCTTGGCAATGATAAAACTCCGGTAAAAGACTTAAATCATGAAAAAGAACCATTTTCGGCTTTTTGCAAATTTAAACTTTAAATTTCAGATGAGATTTTACGTTGTAATAAAAGAACAATCAAATAGTCTCATAGGTACGTGAAAATCGTTAGATATTTATTTTCTCTTTAATTCATCGTGGGTGGTTAAAAACAAATATGATTAATGATCCTCAAACGTCGTAACAAGTAGCTTTTTCAATTTTATATGACAGAACTTTTGTCCAGTAGACATGTCACTAAACACTAACCCCATGTTTCACCATTGATTGATTAAATTTAACCGTCAAATAAAATTAATCAATAGGTGGTGAAACAGTCCCTAAATCTGTAATTTACTACAAAATTCTGTTGTTTAGTTTGTATAAATAAATATGTATACAATACAAATCTAAAAATTATCCCAAAGGCATTATTGGTATGAGCATATTATTATTATCCCCATAAAGGATAAACATAGAGTATTTCTCTTTTTTTCTGGATTTCAAAACTTGAGCTATAGAGTGAGCTACCTACTATTTGACTCACTCTATGGCTCAACATTGAGTGTCACTGTGACAAAGACAAAAATAAATTGTTTTTGTCGCTCTTATTGAAAATCGTATTTTACCATTGCTCTCTTTATTTGTATTATTATTTTGGTATTAACCTCATGATATATATAAGCAAAAATTAATTTAAGTATTAGCTTAACGTAAAGGCACGAAAATCCTACCATACTTGCTTAGGTATACATTTGCATGCAATACAATTGTTTGGATGGGGTTACCAGTGCCCTATTTCACGAAGCTACAAGTTACAATTTACAAGCGGTAGTCTCTTTTTACTAACATACTGTTAAACAAAGACTACCGCTTGTAAATAAATTGTAACTTATAGACTAAGTCTTAAATCGAGTTTAGCTCGACATAAAGCCGTCTTTTTACTTTAAACATGTCGAGCTAAACTCGATTTAAGACGTGAGTTATCCGGGTCATTATATTTAATATGAGTGAGTCTCACGGTAGTTTCATGTTCAAAATTGTAACTTGTAGCAGGTGTCCGTTTCTACCTGAACTTGTTGGAATTTTTTATCTCGTCATGACTGTACTGAAACTACAATTTTAACTTAATTAGTGTTTAAAATTTATGACAGTCGTCTAATTATTACAACCCGGGAGCAGTTAAAACGTCATGATTATTAAAAAAAATACATTCAAGCCAAAAACAGGTACAAAATCATGCAGCCAGGCTCCTATTTAATTAAAGTTACAAGTGCTACAATTTACATAACTGTTAAGTTTCTCATATAAAAATGTGACAATTATGTAAAATTTTAACTTTTATTTACTAGGGGTCAGATCTTCCACTAGACTTCACGCCGTCCCACAGACTAGGGAACAACCCCCCAATCAACCAAAACTTTCCTTTACGGCCAACGCAGTTTCTAACTGTCCCAAATCAAAAATTTAAGCACCCAATAATAATAATATACCACTAATTGGTTACCTTACACGTCTGGCCATAAAACCTACGTTCAAAATGGCAGAATATAAACAAAATAACGGTATATAACGTGTTAATTAAGAATCGGCGAACGTAATAAAATCGATTTTCGATCTATCAATAAATCGATTAAATGAATTTGGAGTGAACGATTCACATGTCAACGTATGCTATGATATATTGGGCTATGATACCAATTATATATATGAGGCTGATATAGGCTCATGTATCTAATTCATATGGCTTAGACTTTTGGTCACTATATCTATTCGTACACGTTTTTATTAGCATATATATCGATATAACTAGCTACACGAGAAGGGTTTTTTAAATTTAATGTTAATATTAATTTTAATAGTCTTCAAAAAAAATACAGTTCTCTTTTTTTATATCGAAAATACAAACTCTCTCTCAACCCGTTGACCCGTTGGGTCTCTTTTTTATGTTTGTGACCTCAGGACTCTATTATTTGCGAACCGATTTGACCACTTCAAATTGAAGAAAAAAATACCATTCCTAAAAAAGTTCTTCGAAGTCTTTTTTTTAAATGATGCGTAAATAAAATAAATAATAGAAGCAGTAGGTTCTTAAAATATATATATATTATTATAGCACGCTCTAACGCTGGGCCTAGCCGATAGACAATTTTAAACACCTTCATCAACTCAGCTTTTGGCTGCGTTTCCACTTGCGAAGATCCAACGCTCTGGCACAAACCCTCGCTCCGCTAAGGCCGCTTCCACTAGAGCAGTCTATGTTCTGACCGAGGATATGTAAATGCGAGGTTAAAATTGAAATAGGAAAATAACAAAGCTATTTTTAACATAGTTTACCTGAGAAACTCTGACTCTATCATTAACTACGCCTATCATCAAAACAAATCAATATTCGATACTTTATTACAATTTATTGATAACAAAATCACTTAATTGCCGTCTCATTAATGATAAATTCGAAATGAAAACATATTTCATACTTAAGTTCAATTATTAAGTAATTAAAAACTTAATGGCTCATAACGAACCCAAATATAAGAATTTGTTTATCTGTGACTGTACAAAATTACCTAGTGTTTTTTTAGAGGCTTTTATTTAACTTGCAATGTGCTTATGTAAGTACATATCCTACTATTTATTTTTATTTAAGGGTTTCGTCGATTTTTGACAAGTTTTGAATCGTATCTCCTACTTTTGCACTACAGATAGAATTATAAGTCAAACGGCTATCGGTTCTCCAATCTTTTATCTCCATTTTTGTCTACCGGATT
This sequence comes from Choristoneura fumiferana, assembly GCF_025370935.1. Classification (NCBI taxonomy): domain Eukaryota; kingdom Metazoa; phylum Arthropoda; class Insecta; order Lepidoptera; family Tortricidae; genus Choristoneura; species Choristoneura fumiferana. The sequence continues at coordinate 5,688,309 of NC_133495.1, read as the reverse complement.
TTGAAAAAAAAAATAGACTTAATTTTGTATGATTTTTTAAACATTGTCTGAAAAAACACTTATTTCGTAACTCTATTCATGTGAAAGATCTTACATACTTATACGGAATCTACATATTAGGGTTCGTCTTTGACGTCTCTAAAAACTGGTCAAGGGTTTCATTTGAAACTAATTAACACAAAAGTTATGGCCAGAAAACCAGTTTTTTGGCCTATAATTGTTCAACTTTGATGCCAAATATCTCGAAAACAATGAACTTTGAAGTAAATATGGGATACTATATTGCTTAAAACCGTTATTGTTAATATAATAAGCTACAAAAATCATTAGTAAACTAAGGATTTCAGATCGAAGGTCATTAAGGCATGGAATCCCCTTAATATTATAAATGCGAATGTTTGTGAGCATGTATGTATATTTGTTACTCATTTACGCTAAAACGGCTAAATAGATTTGGATGAAATTTTATAAGTAGATAGCTGGAAGCCTCACATATGCTACTTCTTATCCCGATATTCCAAAAAAATTTTGAAATTTTTTATTTTTTAATTTATATAACATTTTATAAGATAGAAAGGCTGCGACTGAGCGAATATGGGATATACCTACTTTTTATCCATTAACCAGTTCGGTGAAGGTTGTTTTTAAATGAATATTCTACTATAACGTAACCGGTAACCAATCAAAACGACTTTCTGAAAAAAAAAAGGAAAATTTCACATTATTTTTAACCGCCCCTGTTAAAGGTTCCCGACTTTTTGAACTCTACCCACATAGTCGCAGTTTATATACATAAAAAGTTACCCGTTTGAAGTCCATTTCCATTACAGTCTATTCATATCATACAATTTATTATTAATAGCATAAAACAATTTACTTTTTTATCCGATTATCAAACAAGTAGCAATCATGAACTACTAGGTGCGTCTGCGTGTGCGCATAAATCAAGACAAATTCGGCTTGCGACACCGCTCCAGTACCGGCAAAAAATGGTGTCAAAACTTATTTATTATACTGTGTGGGCTTTAATTATTTATGTTATCTTTATTGAAGAAAGCAATTTGTTGGATTTGTTTCATACAGGAAAAACAAATAGGTAGAGTCGAAAACTGAAAAAAAATGTTTGAAAAATATCGGCAAACCACTGTTTTTTTTCTGTGTTACACGCTTTTATTAGCTCCATTTGTTATTAAGTTATTTATTTGTAACTAAATATGTATGTAAATAAATATTGAAGTCGATTTAAATCTATTGCTAACTGGTACAACGGCAAAATGCACTAGACACTGCCAAAATTGTCTCCCATGGACAGAGCCATTTAAAAAATAAAACTAATTATATAATTGTCGTGTCGTTTTGTAACTTGGCAATTATGGGCAATTTACAATGATGGCAATACCATATGATGATCATGTACCATTGAACTGATCTGGTGATAGAGCCGAAAGCTATTTAAGTAGGCACTGGAACTCCAAGACAGAACAACACAACGTGGCCGTGTTTGGGCTTGTTAGAATAATCTTAGGGTCTAATTTGGCTAAATACTATTAGTTTGGGGTATGTTGTCCTAAAAACTAAAATGGTAAAAAAAATACTGGAGTGAACCGATCTAGCTTGGTCCAGTCCAGGTACTTTCAAATATTTTACCAAAATTAATTAACTAAATAAGAAATTATTTAAATAACGCCCAACTCTGAGTGTTAGCGTGCCTGTCGTACAACAGTGATTGCACAGCAGTAACCCGAGCCTACGACATCCAGTTTTCACCGCATCCGGCATCCAAATAATTAAAAAAAAACTAGATCACTCCGCGTAATCGATTGCTTGTCGCGCCGCGGTTTGCCAATCGATCTTTCTACAGCACGTACAGTCGGCTGAGATATCGTTGGGTTTTTAATTAATTTGGTACCGTTATATCATAGAGCTAGCACTAGTTAATACAGAAATTCCTAAAGTGGTCGATCGCCAGTGGTCGATTTGTCCAATGTTAGCCAAATAGGGCAAAATACATTTATTATATAAGCTTCGTAGAATTTTGTCATATGACAAATTTGCACGAAGCCCGTTTCTAACGTAAAAAAAAGAAAAGAGTAGAGTTAAAATAATACTGGAATACAGTGATTAACTCAACTGTACTAACAAACATAAAAGATTAACGACTCCCATTAGAAAGAGCTAGAACTACCAAAATTAATCCAAAAAGCACTAATTCAAGTTATTGCCGTCCACAGTAAATCTTAAAACAACACTCTCCTGTCATTGTATCGGTGTTATAAATTACATTAATGCGTGTTAAGGAACCTGATTTTAACAGCTCTTGTTTGTTATGACGGACCAGTCACTTCTTATTAACTTCCAGATTAGATTATGAATATTAACTGAAATAATAATATATAGATTGATTCAGGCGCTATACTTTGCGGAGGTTTCTTTTACTTTGTTTGTCTACTACAAACATGCACCACAGCTCAGCTACGTCTATGCGACATCCCCCCCTCTCCCTCCTTCTCTTTCATGTCCAATTATTACAAGCAAATACTACTCTTTTCAAGACTCAATGGTAGACTCAAAAGTTTAATGGTTGCAATGAACTTTCATATTAAGTTTTCTTAAGAAGTTGTATTTTTTATTCAAATCAAATATTTATTATTACATTCCATTCCATTATTATGTACCAATTACCTTGATTAGAAAACATAGAAAAACATTGTCTCAGCCAAATTATTTCCTGCGCTACCCCGATCAGTTACCATACCAATTCTACAATGTGTCTTTGAAACAGTTCCGTTATACTTAAATTACTTATTTTATTTTCAACGGGATAATCCATCTATACTAATATTAAAAATGAGAAAGTGTGTTTGTATGTTTGTGTGTTTGTCCGTCTTTCACGCCGTAACGGAGCGACGGATCGACGTGTTTTTTGGCATAGAGATAGTTTATGGGCCCGAGAGTGACATAGGCTTCTTTTTATCCCGGAAAAATGCACAGTTCCCGAGGGAACAGCGCGCGATAACCGAATACCACACGGGCGAAGCCACGGGCAAAAAGCTAGTCGTAAATAAGTATAAACCTAAAATCAGACAGTTTTTTGTAATTTATAGTAAACTTTAATGATAAGTATTTTGAAGCCGAGGACTCATTTTCCGTCAGATGTAAAATCTATGTCGCAACATACTACACATTAGTCTTTGAAACGCAACAACGCGAACTCAAAGTGGATACCTACGCATAGCGCATATTACAATTAAATTAATAAAACATTGAACTAAATCTAACTATTCTAATCCAAGGTTCGCGTGTGCGAGCTGCAATCAGTAGAATATCATAACGACGTGTCTATTCTCTAGTCGGTTATAATTAGGCGACGCTTTGAAGTCAACGGTCAAAATTTAAGTTTGAATGTTCAATTCCAGATACAAATCAAGTGAATAATGTTGCTCTCTCAATTTGCTTCAGTAAACTTCAGTGAGCTGGTTGAGAAAACAAGATAAATACTAATTTTTCCGACTAAATATAATAGAATAAATGACAAAATTCCCAAAGGAAGAACAGCAGGGCTACTGCGAAACTCGAAACTCGATGTTCGTGTCGTGCGGTCCTTCTGACACATACTATTTAATACGAGAGTGAGAGGGACCGCATGACACGAACTTCGATTCGTAGTAGCCCTGCTGGGCGCCGTTCGCAAGACCCGCAGTTTTGCTGATTTGGGACCATTTCGTGACATACAAATTTTAATTTCTTTTTTTATTTCGTATGTTGTCTTTAAAGTCTACGGTTTTTTTAACTGTGACTGCGACTGTTTTTAAATGTTTTAAACCTTTCCGCATAAGAAAGGGAACTAATTTTCGATTCAGTTATCCATTTTTTCTGAAATATTAAGTGCTAAGTATGCTTGCTTTCCAAAAAGGGTAATGAGCAAAATCCGATCTGATAAAAAACTAAACGCGCTGGAGAAGCTTTTTTTGGTTCATCAGTGTGTTTTACGATAAAACAAGGAAGGAGCCTCCTTTTTAGATTATATAATACTTGTGTCAGGAGATTCCGCTAGTCCATATTAGTGGAGCGGTATCTAGACCAAAGAAATTGCAGTAATACATCAATTCTAATTTACAATACGTTAGGAGTAAACTTCAGTGGAAGCCCCAACAGCCACTCCACCTGTTCTTCGTGCTATATAACCTGCCTACCCATTGCCACATCAACGAACTACTAATATAAAGCGCGTTTAAAAGGAAACTCTCACAGCTACGAAGGCTTTAAAAGATAAAGACAAAATATAATTTATTTCCACAACACTGTACAAACACAATAGTACAACGAGGATTTATTTTAAGGGATTACAGACTTATTATAAGGAAGTTACTAATTAATATAAAAACTAGACATAACACTAACATTTTCCGTGGCAAAGGGTATGTACTCAGCGTGTGCTGTGAGCCAGAGTTCCATAGGCCCAGACTGGCACAGCGCTGATTGTCACACCCCCTTTAATTGAATATAAGTAAACCTTTGCCACATATTAGTACAAAACTACATCGAGCGTGGCCCAGCCCAATACGCCTTTGGCCGGTTTTATTAAACAAAAGTTCGTGTACCAATCGACGTCGAAGTATTTATGTTCATTTGAACCTGCATACGCTTCACAATTGATGTACAATTTATTACACAATAGCTTAGGCGTAAATTACATTCTTACAGCATGTAAAGAGTTGATTTGATTACAAAATTACAATGTAATTAACCTTTCTTAATATGGTTAGCGGTAATGGTGTGGCTGTGACTAAAGAGGCTGTGTAATTATAATTGAGTTGAAAAAGTTGTGAGTCAGGCGATCGTTATATGCCGAATGCCGATTTTTATAAGAAGCTGCGACTTGTATGAACTAATTTTAATAGTAACTGTAAACCTATATGTCAATGTCTAAAGCTGAACTATTCTAGTCTAGTTTTTTTACTCTTAAAATAAATTTGTTTTGTGAAAAAAATTAACGGGTTACACCGCTTTTATTGACCGTACAGTTGAACAAATTGAATCATGACCCAGGGTGGAACCTTTGTGCTACTAATGTCATGTTGACATCTCATACTTTTGTCAAGGAAATCATAGTGAAATTGATTATTAAAAGGTTCCATCCTGGGTCATGACTCAATTTGTTCGACCGTACATACGTACCTATCCGATTATTTGGAATCAGAGCTCTACAAATGTGCCAAGCCTTGACGCGATCGTCCCTCTTCTAAACGCTACCATAAATTACCTTATTTAATAGTACCGTGCGTTTACATGTTAACAGTGTGGAATGTAACATCTTCCGCATCCCTTGGCGTGAAAACTTGTAGACTTCAGTCCTGTTTTCAACAGGGAGTGATCGCCGCATTTCGTGGTATGATATACTTTTCTAATCAAGTATTTCTTGGCCTACAGGAGCGCCTGGGCGGCGGCGGGCTGGGCCTGGGCGGCGGCGGCTTCCGCGGCGGCTCGCAGCCCTCGCTCGCCGACTTCCAGCCACCCTACTTCCCGCCGCCCTTTGCGCCCGCGCCGCATCCGGCCAGCCCGCACCACCAGCAACAGGTAAACACACATCCTTCATCACCATAAGTCTACCTTGAGCCTCTACTCGGCCGCTCTACTTTCTGCCGCCTTTGTTGCAGCTGCTATACTTCCCGCCTCCCTACTTCCCGCCGCCTTACTTCCCAACGTCCTACTTCCCGCCTCCCTACTTCCCGCCTCCCTACTTCCCGCCGCCCTACTTCCCGCCGCCTTACTTCCCACCTCCCTACTTCCCGCTGCCTTATTTTCCACCGCCCTACTTCCCGCTGCTCTACTTCTCCTCGCCCAACTTTCTGCCGCCTCCTTCTCACTGTTCGCCGCGTCTTCACCGTATCTTACCGTCCCTCACTACAAGCTACGGGTATACTTTGGGCCTCTGCTCACAGACCTCGCTAGGCGACTTCCCGCAGCCTATTTCCAGCCCCCTATTTCCGGCCATCTATATTTCCCACCGTCCTTCACGCCCGTACCATCAGCAACGGGTAAACCACCAACAGTCGCCTTCATCAACTCATGGAACTGGCGGCTTACAGCCCGCACTTACTGACAGCCAGCCACCCTACTTCCTGCTGCTTACTACCCGGCGTCTATTTCCGATCGCTTTCTTCTAGCCGCCTAGTTCTCGAAGTCTACTTCCCACAGGCTACCTCTCGCCGCCTACTATCCTGCGTCTTTTTCCAATCACCTACTTCCCGCCACCTACCTAGTTGACGTCGCCTACTTCCCACAGGCTACTTCCCACCGCCACCCTGCAACCATCCTACTTCCTGCTGCTTACTCCTCGGCGCCCTACGCGCCCGCGCATTTTAGTGAAGGCACAACCAACGTGGCAGCACTGCCAGTAAAATTGGACGCACGCATCCAAGCTGGTAGCGCCGCCAAAACTGTTGCGCAACCAAGCAGACACCAGATGGAATACTCTCCATAGAACTGTACATATTTCGTTGGTGGCGGCAACTTGTTGCACCTCTATTGTGTCACAGTGAGATAAGGCCCTCAATCTGGCAGAGCCTCTGTTTAGTCATTCCCACATGACTGAAGATCGTGGTCATCAACAAACGGTCTACACTGATGAATTGTTTGTTCCATCGGCTTCTCACATACACACTCACAGAGCCACTAGTTGGTATGTATGTAAATCGTGGTTTGTTTCCCCAGAGCCATGGCATGGAGTACGGCAGCGGCGGCGGGGATGCGTACGCGCAGCACTACGCGCCGCAGCAGCTGCTGCCGCGCCACCACGCGCACCACGAGCCGCACGCGCACCTGCGACACCGTGACCACCACGATATACACGCGCACCACGTAAGCACACACATTTATTACATCATCAGCCGAAAGACCATAGCGCTCTTAAAGCGCGGCCACATGAAATCGCTCGATGCTCGTTTCCAGCGTCAAATCTAGTCACGTGACATATAGCGATAAAGCTGAAAATGTTGAGCTTTATCGCTGGAAAAAAATACCTCTACAATTCGGCAAAAACACTGTTATTTATTTTTTTCATTCACTCCAATTTCTTTTATTTTTACCACTGCCACGACTGCTACTAAATGAGATTAAGAACTCAGCTTCCAAGACCAAGATCATTCCTGCAAGAAGCCATCTTGTCGCTGCTGCTCGACGCGGCGACTTGACGCTACTTTTTTGAGTCGCCGGAAATTCAGAATCACCTTCGAAATGGTGTCACGTGACCAGATTTATCGCTGCAATCGAGCGACGAGCGACTGCATGTGGCCGCACATTTAGAACACCACGAACCGCATGCGCACCACATAAGCACACAGACACACACACACTATCCTAATACTATGTCCTTCCCATGGTCTCAAATTATCTCCTTATCAAATTTCATCTAAATCGGTTCAGCGGTTTAAGCGTGAAGAGGTTACAGACAAACAGACGTAGTTACTTTAGTAATTTAGTAAACGCCTCCTGCATTGCATTTAATGCACGTGACATTTCTAATCCCTTTATTAGTTCTGTGGCATTCATAGATTTAGAGCACTTGTAATGTCGAATTACTGTAGCCCTAGAACTTTTTTTTTATCTAACAGTCCAATATTTTTTTACATATTCGTATTTGTATGTACCTAGAGATACTAATCAGAAGAATCATGTCATGACTTCTTCTGCTTAGATCCAGGTAAAAAATGAAATTTCAAGGAATTTTAATGACCAGTTACAATACAAGACGCATTTACAATAATTCTTGACTAAAATATCGTTGAATTATTTAAAATGAACTCAAGAAGCCAATCGATTTGTAACGAATCTCGGTAACTATTCCCCCACAAGCTTCGCATAGTTTGCGCCCCTCAACAAATATGTTATTAAATATACGAGTTATTGGATCAAAGGGGAGGAATAATTACTCGAATAACTTGTAAGAAAATGTGCTGTTTAAATCGTAAGAATTTACTTAAGCACCTCATATTTATTTATTCCATAATCTCATCAATATTTATGTTGAAAATGTATTGAAATTGTACGTGCGATGCAAACAACCAATTGCTTTATCTGTCTGAGTGAATTTAAAATAACAACTAAAACTATACATAGACAATCTATAGAGATGATGCATAGGCATAGGCTTGGATCCAGCCAGTCGCCAACAATCCCAAAGAATACCTAAATATCATAAATTGAAAAAAAAAGGTTTTATATATTGCTATAACCTCTTTACTGATCAAACTAATGGCATCTTCCCAATGCAACTGGCAGCTAATAAAAAAAGTGAACGCGATTTTGGTTTCCTTTTTAAAAATGGAACGTATCACATTTTCGGCCAACAATGCGGGTACTTTAGTAGATTAGCGCTGCTAATGTTCCGGTTCGGCCGCAACCGTCTCGAGTACAATGAAGACTATATTTTGCGGGAAACTCTGTGTCATTTTCTGATTTAATGGCGATTGAAAATGCTGAAAAAGCAGATAGTGAGTAGTCAATAGCGAATGACGATGCTTTCTTGTTATGATATTGGAAAGTAGGAGCAGAACATGTTTTTCTTTTTAATGGATAGGAACTCGACCAAGGTTATTGAAAACGTGTTCATCAGACGTGTGGATCTTGTATGTAACTACATATCTAACATTGACACATAGATACACATTACATACTTTGTACAGCCTGTGACCTTACCTTTTTGCCTTCGACTTACCTAACTATCAACCCTCGCCGGTAGCTCGGGTAAAATGACATGTCTTATACACTTGTACAATCTACTATTTCTGTGCAGCTATCACATGGTGGCTTCGGGTACGGCGGCGGCGAGCGGCGTGCAGACTACGGCGCGCGCGAACAGCATGAGTTGGCTTTGCATCACGCGTTGCATTCCGAAGAAACGCCGGTTAGTAATGAGAGCTATTACAGGGGCCTTATTGTCTCGCACTTGAAATGCCAATCGTTTTCACCACTTCATTCTGTCACACGATGTAAGACGAGGACAGAAAAGATGGTCAATGCAATCGCGTACGTTATACCGCGTTTGAAGCGGATTGAATGCAAGTAATGTCACTTCTAGACATTTTTGTAGGGCTGGGATGGCGAACGAATGGCACGCGTGCCACGTGGCAGGCGACAAAATATTCAATGCATGAATTTCATCCTATAGTTTTATGGTTGTCGATGCAATTCGTATTAATAATTTATTCTATTTTACAAGCTTTTATTTATAGTTTCACTTGTCCCGTTGTCTGTCTGTCTGTCTGTAATCAAATCTTGCAACATCCAGTAGTTGGATTTTCTTGAGATTTGGCATAGCATAGCATGGTATTCAAATGTAGTTTAGGTGACAATAAGTACAGTCAACAAAAGTACAGTCAGCAAAAAAAGCTTGTATTAAAAATGATTTTTTTACCAAACACTTATTTACGGGTTATTTTTTAACAAATTGTTTATGCAAAGTGAAAATGAGCAAATTGGTTGATGAGCAAATGGTTGAATGAGCAAAAAAAAACGCAAATCATTACACATCCTGTATAGTAACCAAGATGCTAGAAATCAATTGTAAAAATAGCTTATTAGTCATTACATGAAATCTAAAAGGCCCGGTCAATATCGAACAAAAATGTCCGCGACTCAATCGGAATTTAATAACCCGGCAAATTAAAACGGAACCAAACTTCGGGATAATCGGAATGTCGGAATTTTCCCTACATTTTTCTTTGCTAACATTTTCTTAATATGAAGTTGCTTGGGAATTAACATGCGATGATATACAGGGTGGACAAAGCGATCCGAGTAGGTACCTACAAGTTTGCGAAATGTTTTTTTTTTCTTATTTATCACATAGTTTGTTAGGACACAATCAATTTTACTTGTAAATCATATCTACTTGTTTGTATGTAGTGTGTATGTCATAAAAAAATAGACAACCTCAATTCTGTTAGTAAATTGTTTTTTTTTTTCAGAATGCCGGCATGGATGACACAACAGGGTTCATGACTGACCTTCCTCTATTAAAAAGTAAGTATTACTTGGCTACCCACAACTAAGTCTATAATATTATAATAAGCGTCTGCGGTCTTGATTTCATTTTGAATACGAATACCTCAATATTTTGACTGCAGTATTTTTTTTTATTTGAGATGATGTTCATAGTTCTTTTCAGCCACTAAAAAAAACAAGTGTTGCCATATTAAACGTATAATTAGCCGGAGTTAAATTACCGTGTTGGTTGACGGCACTTTTTGTCGACTCATCGATACGTCTCGCTCGAGTGGGTACAGACAGACAGAAAAATACTTTCATATTCATTTATTCATTGTAAAGTCACGTACATAGTTATAAAAGGTGTTTCAGTTATTATCAGTCAGTCCATGACGACCCGTAAGGGCACACAATAATAATAATTAGGTACAAAAATGTGTACTCTAAATAAAGTTATGTAATTACACAAGAAGAGGCGTGGTTAATCTGTATTTAAGAAATTAATTAATAAATATTAAATAATATTGAAATAATGTTTGCGACTGAAGTGGCAGTGGGCGGGGCACATTGCTCGCAGGACTGATGGCCGACGGGGTCAGAAGGTTCTCGAATGGCGTCCGCGGACCGGGAGACGACCTGGCGGTAGACGACCTGGTTAAGATCGCGGGATCGCGTTGGATGCGGAAAGCACAAGACCTGTCTGAGTGGAGAGCCTTCTGGGAGGCCTATGTCCAGCAATGGACGTCTTTCGACTGACATGATGAATGTTTTCGTAAAATAAAAAATATTTTTTTTAATGTTAGATACTTTTTTAACTATTGTTATTTAAGTTATTTGATTGAAATTAAACATAAATGAAACTAATTACAATTTTTGTTTGGAAAAAGGAGTTAAAGTTTTTTTTTATACAAATAAAAAAAAGTTAGTTAAAGTTTAGGGACCGGTAGAAATATTTATTCAAACCGTACCAACCAATGTAATTTAAATCGCACGAAGAGCGATAAAATAAATACATATTATTAACTTATCAAACATTTTATTGTTACTCTCTACAGATGACCCGGTAGAGATAAAACTGTAATTAGGCCTCATACCGCACTTATCGGATAGGTGTATCGATTTTTCTAAATAGATTGTAAAAAAAGCCCATCTCATCTCATGCAACGGGCCAATGAATCGATATCGACAAAATAAAATAATCGATCAATCAATCTATATTTGAATGGAGCATTCGGATTTGGAAATGAGAAGCGTAAAAAGTGGACACCCTAGTTATCGAATTTTTAATTACAATTCCAAATTCGACGTGTATTCCAATTTCAAAATGTAAAAGCTAGGACGGTGTAATTGGCCATTTTTTTCTTTTTCAAATGGCAGGGTGTTAACTGTCGAGTGCCAGTATGGTGCAAAGTTAATGACATACTAATGTTTATTGTATTAGGGTTGCCATAAAGGAATATTACAATAAGAATGGTTCACGCTGCGTTCGTGTTTGGGGCGTGGCTGATCGGGGAGTGCCATTGTCGAGTACGCAGTCCGGGATTTTGTAATCACCCGTATTTTTTATGCGAGACACTCATTTATTAGCCGTATTTGAATTGTAGTGCTACTTTTATTAATAGCCGTTGGTAGATGGGGGTCGCCGATATTTGAAGAATATAATATACTTAAACTGAAAGATTTTGCTTCTTAACAGAAGTCTACTTGATAGGATCCGAAAAGGAACATTGGCAATACCTACAGTCAAGCTCAAAGGTAGGTATCTGGATGTCCGGAATAATAAATAGGCTTTATATACCGATGTTCCTACAAGACATTCAGTGTAACTTCGGCCAATACTGTGTAGGTTTTTAACTGCTTACTTAAAAAAAAAGTGATTGTTTCAGCGATAAAAGGCCGCGACGGTCTCGGCGGAGGCTCCTGTACGCCCAACGACGTGTTCTGCTCCGTGCCAGGGCGACTGTCGCTGCTGTCGTCGACGAGCAAGTACAAAGTGACCGTCGCCGAGGTGCAGCGCCGCCTGTCCCCGCCGGAGTGCCTCAACGCGTCGCTACTCGGCGGCGTGCTGCGGAGGTGGGTATCTCCAAGATTTTAATAGCGGGTTAAATAAGTTAGATGGCCATTTTTATTAAAAAAGTGTACCTTTTTTTAAATCTATTTAATTTTCAGTTTTGTGACGCCTGTAGGTACCGAATGTATGAAAATAAACGTCACAAAACTGACGTCGTGGATTATTTTTTTATCGATCGATTGTGCTCTTGATTCTAGTCCTATACTGCGAAGTGCAAAATTCTAACTTCGTATATCCTTCCGTCCCGCTGACGCTTACATTATTTAATACGAGAGTGAGAGGGACGGAACGAGACGAACTTCAATTTTTGACGAATTTCGTAGTAGCCGCGCTGAATAGGAAAAATCATATTTCTTTTAAAATAAAAATAAAATAAAAGGCACACTTTTTGTGAAAATGTCCAGATGATACTATCAAACAATCGACGTATTTTTTATGAGCTGTCTAAACATGACTCTCCCCAAACCGTGATTTTTTTGTATGGCAACGCCTAATGGTGTAACTTAGGGGGTCATCCCTATCATTTGCCCAAATTTCATGTGTCATTGCAGGTACATGTATTTTTTCTATGGTTTTTTATTTACCTAAGTAATCTCTCCACCAAACCACTGCATTTAAAATAATCTTGAAATCCTAATTTTTTCATATTTTTTACGATAAGTCAAATTGTAATTTTATAGGAAACGAATACGCAATTTATGTTTCTATAACATTATTAAGAGGATTATCTACGACTCTATGAAAACTTCAACTCAGTTGGATGATGTCATTTCTTAGAAAATAAGTTTATCTAAATATTAAGTTAGTCTCACAATGCCTTCATCCACTTAGGTTCTGAATATTATTGTATGTCTAACTAAGATTGACTTGAGTGGTTTTAACACTAACGAGGCTATTAGATTAATCATTACTGAGTATTTAATTTAGACATCATAAAAGCTTAATGAAGCTACACCGTCTATAAGGGCTGTTACAGACTGACTGTATTCCAACTGCAACGTGACTGCGAATGCCGAGTACCCTTAACTATATTTCAATCTCAGCTGGCGTGCACTTTTACCAACTGTAATAGAACTGGAATGAAAAATTTTAGGGCAATCTGAAGTCGGTTATTACGTTGCAGTTGGACTGCAGTCCGTCTTTAACGTGTAGTCAATAATAATATCAGCAAGCACAATAAAGAATAATGCTTGACCAAATTTATCTGTGTGTTGCTATGACCATACCAGCGCTGGCGCTTTAGTTAATATATCTATGATCGCTTAACTGACCATAATTTGAGACCACGTCGTTGATAAATCAACATAAGACTATCGATAAAAAACACAATACGCAGCTGACGTTAGATCATTATAATAATGCCTCCGATAAACGCTAGATAATTCATTTAACTTCATGCATAATGTAATAATTCATAAATTGTTTTAACTACAGAAGCCGCAGCACCGAGCTTCTTGTTTTAATATGACCACAGTCCACAGACTTACGAGTAAGTCATATTACAAGTAGTATGACTTAAGCCAGTGATCCAGTATAGATAAGCGTTTTATTAACGAATTAATCGCTCTACGATTATCTCTGACGCAAATTTGGGTCACTTTTGTTTGACTCTAAAATATTAACAGTCCTAAAAGCAAACCTTATCTAGTGATCTAAATAATTTAATTTTATTGAAAACAAATTATCAATTGATTGAGAGTTTTTGAACAACATAAAAGTGCGAATACTACGACTTTTAAAATAAACTCCTACTGAATTGCAGTCCAATGAAGGTTCGTGTTTACAATGATAAATTTAGTCTCCAAAATAGCACGGAACCTAAGCAATATCTTAAAAAAATATCAAACGAATCCAAGTCACACAGAAACATCTCTACCTAAACTTAAATATCCACTCTACTAGCAGTAGTAGTAATAAGTAGGTATGGCATCGCACCGGTTACTGGACCATCATCTTTTACTTTTTTTGCACTGGCATCACTGCAAGTTTGCGGGCTGTGGCTGCAGACTTGTACAACCCTCGTTTCGATCGGCGGTTATTTTACTATAGGTAAACAGTTTTTATCTGCGGTTAGAAGTAGGTCGGGCTGTAGCAAGAATGTTTAAGCTAAAGGACAGGCTGAGTCTATCCATTCTGGTCTGGAAGGGAAGTTATTAAGACACAGTTTAATAAGATATATAGTTTCTTTACACTTGTTCAGAATTACCTTCGAAATCCTTAGAGCAACACGGGCTTGCTCTAAGCCGAAACATGACGAATTACAAAAATTTTTGGAAAGCCTATTAAGCTGGAAGATGCAAAAAAAAACGTTTATGTCCGTTGGCAAACATAGATTGAATGTTGCCATCCTTGTGACGCAAATGTCAGCTGAAGTAAATTCAAGTACGAATAGACGGCGACGTGGCATAATGGTTGAATGGCGCAGCGTCATGAATTATTGTTCTGTAGGTAAATAGGATCATTTATAGGTCTACTGGCCGTTGGGGCCGAAAAGTTCTCGAGTGGACACCGCGGATCGGCAAGCGCAGCGTAGGACGTCCACCAACAAGATGGACGGATGACCTGGTTAAAGCCGCGGGTTCACGGTGGATGCAGGCCGCTGCCAACCGAAGCGACTGGAGGTCTATGGGGAAGGCCTATGTCCAACAGTGGACGTCCTACGGTTGTGATGATGATGATGATGATAAGCCTACTAACAGTTACCCGCGGCTTCGAACGTGAAAACTATTAGATCTAGCAGTTGAATTAAACTTCCGTGATTTCGAAAGTCAGCTTTCAAATAAAAAACCGCATTCAAATCGGTCCACCCGTTTAAGAGCTACGGTGCCACAGACAGACAGACGGACAGACAGACACACATAGCGGTCTAAACTAATAACCCCCCTTCCATTTTGAGCGTCGGGGACGTTAAAAAAACCGGGGAAATTCCCATGATTAGTCGTGGCGTGTTGTTCATTAACGTTGCATAAAAACACCCGTGCCAAATTTCATGTAAGTATCCTAAATTATAGTTGAAATTTAGTATTTAATTTATCCTGATATTCCATAGGATCATATAGGATTGAGTTAAATTATTTAGAAACACACTGACTTTTTTTTTCAAGCGCGAACACAACATACCTAGGTCAAGAATTATTTTTTCCACAAAAACAGATGTATTTTCACGGATATATTATTGCGAAGGTTCCGCCTGTCTGACTAAGTATTACTTGTTCGTGTTTAAACGCTCGCCGAATTGTTTGTAGATGAAATGGTATGGAGATAGTTTAAGATCCTGGGAAGGAAGGACATGGGATAGTTTTTATCCCGAAAAATAGCATAGCCCCCAAGGGATAGCGATAAACGAACTCTTCACTGGCAGAATCACAGGCAACAGCTAGTATTTATTTAAATTATAGTCAGAATTATTTCACCATTAATCTGCTGTGCCAACTCTAGATCGATATCTCTCGCTGACTTTAAATTAAAACTTCTGTCGGGCTTCCGAATTGTAATCGGCCGGTAGTCACGAATCGTCACACCCTCGGCCACTGATTATTAAAGTTATACGACTTTGATGTAGCAACACTCGTTGTAACTTGGTCACGGTATGACGGCTGCTGTCATCGAAGTTTTAGTGTAGTCCATTCATGGAAATTAGAATACTAGATGATGCCCGTAACTACATTCACTGCCTGTTTTCTGTAAAGCGATTTTGTACACTCTTAAAGTTAAGAGTAAGTATGTAGTTAGTTAATCAGGTATAGTATGCCTCGTTTTCAGTTAAAGATTTTATTAATCGGATCAGCAGTGCCCACACAAAGTAAGTAAACTACAAACAAACTAAATTAAATTAAAGAGAGATTTCATAGTGTAGCTTTCTATCAGATTTATTTTAACTTCTGTACAGCAATTCCACAAAAATAAAACTACCCACACACAAACACACAAGGCAATTAACAATGTAGGTATATTTTTATTGTATTGTATTGTAGGTACAATTTGATTTATTATGGAAATTCTTTACCCGAGTAACATATACAAGGTGTTAATTAAATAGCTGAAAACTGGAAAGTAGTTTGCTCAGAATCGAGAGTAGAATTGATTAAATATGTTTTAAATTAGGTTGTGTTTGTGTTTTTAAATCCCTTTTTTATTGTGCCCAGTCTAAAAGTTACGACTGCAACAGGCGCCAATTAAATATTTTAGCGAGGTTGCATACGATTTCGATAATTGAATACTGGCCGGTTTGCTGTCAGTGCGTGATTATTTTCTTCTAAAAACGTCAAAGCGCAACTGACAAATACATAATAATCATGAGTGAGAAATTAAGTAGAATTACTGACTTAGTAAAACACACGAATATCTTTTAAAATAATGAAGGTATTCAAAAATAAATGCAATTAGTAAATAACTCAAAATTAAGAAATATTTTTGGGTGTCTGAGGTTTTCAGTTATTTAATTAATACCTTGTATATACGTTACAATAGAGTTGCTTACGTCTTTCGTCCAACCACTGATATAAAGTGACATTAATTTTATATTGTCAATTACATCTGGAGTCATTTTATTCTAGTTAATTTTATCACGTGGTGGCTCTACGTAAACGTTGTATACCCAATTATAATTATAATACAAATGTACCTACTTAATAATAGGTAAGTACTTAGATATAGTACAGTATAATCTGTCGAAACTTATAAAACTACATAGCTCTATGCAATTTTCCGTCAAAATTTGTGAAAATGTAACCAAAAATGATACAACTTTTCTAATGTTTTCCTACCTGTTCTTTAACCATAAAATACTTAATAATGTAAGGATACTTATAGCTTACAGTCGTCCTGTCAATCCGCATCTCGAAATAAGATAGTAAGTAGGTTGTAGGTAAATTAAGCTCTCGAAGTGTCTACGATAGTGGCAACTTTTACACTGAACACTTAACATACATACTCGTAAAAACATTTTACGTCAAACCTGAATAGGTCATCCATGTATAAAGCACAACACAATTTGCAATATTAACATGAAAATTACTCGTCCTCGCACGTAAATTAGTAACCATGTGACATTTACCTATTTACATGTATCGTTCGCTTAAATTGTATTAAATAAAGCCATAATTACGTTAAGACGCCGCGCTGGGGAATGTTGAATATTCGTAACAATGACAAGACATACAAGCCAGCTGCTATTCCCGCCATTACGTTAACGGTGTTGCCAGGAATAAAAAAACAAGCCGATATCTGGCCAGTGCGTTTTGACAATCGCCGCATAATGAAGGCAATTATAGGTGTGTTCTAAATTAAATTTTAAACGAGCAAAGTGACAGTTTTATTTATTGTGTGAAACAGTGTTTTTAATTTGTAACTGCGAGCTATTATCGGATGTTGCATGAATTATTAACCGGTCCAGATGGATAATGTCATTCATAGCAATTTGCCTACTTTTATTAAAAGTGGTAGTATAAAACTAGAAAGTAAGAGTTAAATTGCGGGGTGGAGGTAGATATAATACCTACAGCTTAAATTATCCTAGAATTAAGTTTTCCAATACAACTAAATATTAATAGTTACGTTTATTTCATGGTCAATTTCCTGGCCCACCTACCTTCCACCTACACTAGGTACCTACGATAGATATATTGCTACAAACTACAAACTGTAGCTAATTAACAAATACTCGTACTATCTACGAAGACAGTTACAGAGCTAGCGGAGAGCCCAGACGGAACGCTTCGTAAAATCTGACCCTGTCAAAACAGTACGGTACGGCCGCCATTCTTTCGAAACTCAAAAACACAATGTGTCGTAAGTAGGCACGCCATTTCGATTAAATCAAATGCGCGTTATTAATGGTTCCCGAGCTACACAATATGAGTTACTTACGTTTACGGCATTGATAACGTATGATGGAATTAATTGGACGTGAAGATATCGTTCTCGAATGAACGTCCATCACCAGCCTAAAATTCAATAAAGAATAGATAATACCGAAGTTATAAAGCATGTTTTAAAAAGCGCAATTCGAAATTCGAATCCGCTTATTTTTATCCATTCTTATTTGAAGGCTTTAAAATTAAATCGAACGCTCGAATCGATACGTTCGTACTGGCCATTAGTTTGTGATCTGTCGATTCATCCGATTTAGTTTTCCATTGATTCTGAATTCAAATTCATTGTTTGGCTCGTTAGTCGCGGTTCTTTTGTTGATGGTTAAGCGGACGTGTGAAAATATTAACGATTGGATATAACGGGCTTTTCTCTAATTACGGTATTTGGTATCTTTTGATCGGTTTTACTTGGGCACTGAGGCGTTTTGGAGCACTGATCACCGTTTATTTAGTTTACTTATCGACATCTACCTACGTATTCTGATATTAACGTTTATTTCGCTCAAACGGTATTACAGGTCTGGTATTTAATTTATCACATAAAATAACAGAAACATATCGAAAATGGTGAAACAGCCTTTAAATGTCTCATTTATTTAAAGTCAGTCACTGGTATTCCAGTCAAGCGATATTTCATTTTATAATTTTGCGGTATTTTATCATTTGGCAGTCTTCGATTTGAACAATGAAAATAATTTAAAACTTTTATAGTGAAGGAAGTAATAAATGATAATGATGTCAACTTTAGCTGCGGACGAGTATTTAAAACGGCATATTGAGATGAAGTGCCGCATTATTTAGTTTATTGATCTACAAAATCATAATTTGAAATATAAACATCTTGTTTTATTGAGTATTAAAGATTTTTGACATACCTACCAGTTGTTTAAATAAATTATGACATTTATTTATTGCAATTAGTTTTTAATTGTTTTCATTTTAATTTCTAGCTTTTACAATACTTACAGATGAATCTGAAAAAAATTCAAATATTGCATAATTTTATTTGAATAATGGCCTCTTACAAAACCCTTAGATAGAGTCACTGTCAGTAATTGAAAAGATTTCAAGTTGTCTTAATATTACTGTTTACTACGACAAACTACATAGAGAGGCAGCCTACGCAGCTACTTTAACCTCGCTCGCACTGTTTAAGAATACTTTCTAGTTTGCAAAGAAAAGAGACTCGAGGAAGGAAGCTTGTGAATACGCAGTTGTTCCGTTTTTTTTTATTTGCCTACTACTTATTAATGGTTCAATCAATTCGAGTGTCATTTTCCTTTTGATGTGTTGTACTTCATTTGCTCTTCCAACTAGATAAGCATGTTTTAAATCTATACTTTGTTTAGATGGTATTTAACTAAATGTAAACAAACTTCGGCTGCTAGATTTGGTACATTCAAGGATTTAAAACATTTTATTTATCTATCATTGTAATACAAACTAGAGTAGTGTATTTCAATACAAAAATGTATTTGTTTAGATAGTTTATTGAGGGAATTTCAATGTTTAAGACATCAATTGACTTTGTTTTGTTTACATTTAGTTAAATACCTATCCGAATCAAGTATAGTGACAATTTCTTAACAATGTTTGAAGGAAATACCTACTGTGTGAGCTAGGAGCGATGACTTTGTCAGTCTTTGTCCGATTGAACGCGGGAGTTATTTCCGCCTTAAGTTCCTCAATTGTACCTACTATCTGCAAAGAGTATGTTAAAATATTATAGGTACACAAGATTATTATTGATTCACTTCCGAACGTCCAAACTGTCCGAGATACGCTTTAATTTCAATCAATCATAATCTACGACTCGCATTCCTCCGCTCGCTCCGCTTTATTCCGAAATCCATTCAAAGAAAATTTATCGAAACATTTCCGTTAACGAGCCTTTATATTCGACGGTT